>NC_066631.1:33708076-33882866 GCF_025201925.1 Gopherus flavomarginatus | reverse complement strand
TCAGCCTGGAACTGTTCCCTTGAGGCTGGGGTCACCAGTTCTTCCTCAGACTGTGGACTTGGGCTTGGTCCCTCTGGAAGCGATGTAGGTGATGGGGTTGTTTCCGTTGTTGGTGTACCGCTCTCCGCTGGTGCACCTGAGGGTATTTCAGGCTCTGGCTGAGCCTTTTGGGTATGGCTGTCTTGTGCTTCTGCCAGTTTTGGCTCGCTGGCGCCCTCTGGCGTTGAGTTTGAAGATGTAGTTGCACTTGCTGGTGCTGGTTGCTGTTCCAGTTCCGGGCCTGGGACTGGAGATGCTGTGGCTGTTTCAGTGGTAGGCATGGAATCCGGGTCCACTACCTCTGTCTGGGTCTCTGGTAACACAGACGGGGCCTCTGTGGACGGTTCAGGAACAGAAATGGGTCTGGAAGCTTGCCTGGTTTGGCTACGTGTAACCATTCCCAGTCTCTTGGCCCGCCTCACCTGGTTGGCCAAGTCTTCCCCCAGTAGCATGGGGATAGGATAATTGTCATAGACTGCAAAAGTCCACATTCCTGACCAGCCTTTGTACTGGACAGGCAGTTGAGCTGTAGGCAAGTCTACAGCTTGTGACATGAAGGGGTAAATTGTAACTTTGGCCTTTGGGTTGATGAATTTGGGGTCAACGAAGGATTGGTGGATAGCTGACACTTGTGTCCCCGTGTCTCTCCACGCAGTAACCTTCTTTCCGCCCACTCTCAAATTTTCCCTTCGCTCCAAGGGTATTTGAGAGGCATCCGGGCCTGGGGATCTTTGGTGTGATGGTGGTGTAATGAATTGCACTCGCATGGTGTTCTTGGGACACTTGGCCTTGATATGTCCCAGTTCATTACACTTAAAGCATCTTCCATCTGATGGGTCACTGGGCCGAGGTGAGTTACTGGAGACTGGTGAGGTTGAAGGGTAGGGTATCTGTGGCTTTACTTGGGTGGTATGTGGGGTCTTTGGCTGTCCTCGGTTGTAGGGTTTATGGTCTGTGTGCCCCCTGGGGTAATCGTTCCCCTTGACAGTAGCTTTCTTGCTTTCTGCCAGTTCCATCCATTTGGCTCCAATCTCCCCCGCCTCAGCGATATTCTTGGGGTTTCCATCTTGTATGTACCGCGTGATGTCTTCAGGAACACCATCCAAGAACTGCTCCATTTGTATGAGGAGGTTCAGTTCTTCCAAGGTTTGAATGTTGTTTCCTGTTAGCCAGGCCTCATAGTTTTTTGCAATGTAGTAGGCGTGTTTGGGAAATGACACCTCTGGTTTCCACTTTTGGGTTCTGAAGCGCCGACGGGCATGATCTGGGGTTATCCCCATCCTGTATCTGGCCTTGGTTAGGAAAAGTTTATAGTCATTCATTTGGTGCTTAGGCATTTCAGCTGCCACCTCTGCTAAAGGTCCACTGAGCTGTGACCTCAATTCTACCATGTACTGGTCTTCGGGAATGCTGTACCCAAGACAGGCTCTTTCAAAATTTTCCAAGAAGGCCTCGGTGTCATCACCTGCCTTGTAGGTGGGAAATTTCCTGTGCTGTGGAGCAATATTTGGCGCCGGGTTGTTAGGGTTGGCTGGCACAGGCAGCCCAGCTTTTGCCAACTCCAGTTCATGTTTTCTCTGTTTTTCCTTCTCTTCATTCTCTTTTTGTTGTTTTTCCATTTCTCGGTGGTGGTTTTCCATTTCTCGGCGGTGGGCCACCTCTTCTTCTTCTAGTTTTCTTTTGTGTGCTGCCTCCTTGGCTGCCTCTTTGGCTGCCTGTTCTCTTTGGTAGGCTGCCTGTTCTCTTTGGTAGGCTGCCTCTTTGATCTGTTCTTCTCTTTCTTTCATCTCCATCTCTTTTTGTTTTATTTCCAGTTGCTGTTTGTGTTTTTCCATCTCTCGCCTGTGTTCAGCTTCTTTGATTTGTTCTTCGGCGTCAATTTTTGCCTTAGAAGTCATGGTTCCTGTTTTCTTGTGTTGGGGTGCCCTCCGGTGTTTATCTTTTGAACTGCAGGTTCTCTGTTGCCTCCTGAAGTCTGCCTAGCAACAGTGCCTTTTTTCTTTTTCTCTTTCTAGCTAATGTTCAATGAAGGGAAACCAGAAAAACCACTTTATTTGCATGCCTATAAGTGCTGGTACTTGACTCCTAATGGGAGGGCTATTGTGTGACAAAAGACTGTTAATAGTCCTTAACGACTTCTGCTTAACATGCAAGCCACAAACTGCCAGAGAGAGCAGAAAAAAAAATCTCTCTGGTTCCCTTTTAAAACCAAACTGTTTCTCTCTGCTAAAAAGCCCTTAGCAGAGAAACGAAAAATATAATATTTCTACTGGCTTCTGGATTCTGTCTATCTCCCACCAGCTGCCGCCATGTAATAACCTAGGTCCCAGATTTGGACCTTAGCGTCCAAAATATGGGGGTTAGCATGAAAACCTCCAAGCTTAGTTACCAGCTTGGACCTGGTACCTGCTGCCACCACCCAAAAAATTAGAGTGTTTTGGGGCACTCTGGTCCCCCTGAAAAACCTTCCCTGGGGACCCCAAGACCCAAATCCCTTGAGTCTCACAACAAAGGGAAATAATCCTTTTTCCCTTCCCCCCTCCAGGTGCTCCTGGAGAGATACACAGACACAAGCTCTGTGAATCCAAACAGAGTGAATCTCCCTCTCTGTTCCCAATCCTGGAAACAAAAAGTACTTTCCTCTTCACCCAGAGGGAATGCAAAATCAGGCTAGCCACTTCAACACACACAGAGCTCCCCTGATTTCTTCCTCCCACCAATTCCCTGGTGAGTACAGACTCAATTTCCCTGCAGTAAAGAAAAACTCCAACAGGTCTTAAAAGAAAGCTTTATATAAAAAAAGAAAGAAAAAATACAAATAGTCTCTCTGTATTAAGATGACACAATACAGGGCAATTTCTTAAAAGAATATTGAATAAACAGCCTTATTCAAAAAGAATACAAATCAAAGCACTCCAGCACTTATATTCATGCAAATACCAAAGAAAAGAAACCATATAACTTACTATCTGATTTCTTTGTCCTTACACTTAGAAACAGAAGACTAGAAAGTAGAACTACTTCTCCAAAGCTCAGAGAAAGCAGGCAGCCAGAAAACAAAGACCTTAGACACTCAATTCCCTCCACCCAAAGTTGAAAAAATCCGGTTTCCTGATTGGTCCTCTGGTCAGGTGCTTCAGGTGAAAGAGACATTAACCCTTAGCTATCTGTTTATGACACCCTGACCCCAACCCTAACCCTAAAACCCTAACCCCTAACCCAACCCTAACCCCTAACCCTAAACCCAACCCTAACCCTAACCCAACCCCTAACCCCTCACCCTCACCCTAACAACCCTAACCCTAACCCCTAAACCCAACCCTGACCCTGACCCTACCCCTAACCCCTTAACCCCCTAACCCTAACCCCCTAACCCCTTAACCCCCTAACCCACCCCTAACCCCTCCCCCTTAACCCTTAACCCTACAACTAACCCCTACCCCTAACCCCTAACCCTAAACCCTAACCCTGACCCCTGACCCCAACCCCTACCCCTAAACCCTCACCCTAAACCCAAACCCCTACCCCTCACCCTCACCCCTACCCCTCACCCTCACCCCTCTCCCTCACTCCTAAACCCCAACCCTACCCCTAACCCCAAGGCCCCTAACCCTAACCCTACCCCTAACCCTAAGACCCTAACCTTCACCCTCACCCAACCCTAAACCCTGACCCTGGCCCCAACCCAAACCCCTAGCCCCTTAACCCTCACCCCTTAACCCTAACCCCTCACCCTCACCCCTTAACCCTAACCCCTTAACCCTAACCCCTATAACTCTAACCCTAAACCCTTACCCTAACCCCTAACCCTTACCTCTAACCCGACCCTGACCCTAACTCCTAAACCCTAACCCTCTAACCCCTACCCCTTAAACCCTAACCCCAACCCTAGACCCCCTGACCCTAAACCCTACCCCTAACCCCTACCCCCAACCCTAACCTTACCCTACCCTGACCCTTGACCCTCACCCTGACCCCTCACCCCCAGCCTGACCCTGGTCCTCCCCCTCCCCCCTAACCTCTAACCCTGACCCTCCCCCTACCCTCCCCCTGACCCTAACCCCAACCCCAACCCCTAACCCTACCCTACCTTGACCCTCACCCCTAACCCAACCCCTAACCCCTAACCCTCACCCCTAACCCTAACCTCTACCCCTTAACCCACCCCCACCCTTAACCCCTAACCCCTACCCAACCCAAACCCTAAACCCTCACCCTAACCCCTTAACCCTAAACCCCACCCTCACCCTAACAACCCTACCCCTCCCCCTGACCCCTAACCCCTCCCCCTGACCCCAACCCTAACCCCCTCACCCTGACCCCAAACCCTAACTCTCCTCCAAAAACCTGTTCCATACTTTGTCCATCCATTCCCAACAACACTCGAAGTTCATAGCCAGGCACTTTCCCAGCAATTATTTCCCTCTCCCTCAGCTCCTCCGTTACCTCTGACGCCCCCGCCCCCACACACACACCAGCCTTTTGCACTGCCTCTGGGGTTTCTGGGAAATATGGTTCTGTAGTGTAGTTTAAACGAATTGTTACTCAGAGCTCTGTATTAATATGCCTAGTAAAGAATCTATTTGTCAAAGAAACATTTTCTGAATCTTTTTTGTTGTCTGTACTGTTACAGACATACTTGCTGACAGGTATTCTGAAATAAATAATATAACGAAAATAAAACCAAAATAATTGAAACTGGTGTGATATTATTTTGACAACTAAAATATGCATAATTTTGCAGACTTTGAAAATATTGTGTGGAGAATTTTTTATTTTTTGACACGGAATTCTCCCAGGAGTAACTAATTCAAGGCACCTGGGCAACAAAATGGAGAAGCTAGAACTACTGGTGCAGGACGTGAAACCCGATATTAAAGGGATGACAGTAACATGGTGGACAAGACTGGAGTACAAGTAGTGAAGGATATGTGCTGTGCAGGAAAAACATAACTAAAGGTAAAGATGGGGGAGTAGCATTTACTCCTGAGGGAATTCTGCACCAAAAAATAAACATTCTGCACACACTATTTTAAAATTTTCCAAATTATTTATCAATAAGTAATTGTGGCGGCTCCAGCATGGCAGTGGGGAGCACGTCACTGACTGCACAGAGATGGGAGAGCACCCTGCAACTTGCCCCTTCCTGCAATGAGGCTGCAACCACCCCTGACACAGCACAAGGGGGAGACAAACCCCCAGGGCCTTGCCCTACCATGCCAGGCACACCAGGTGTGGGTGGGCAAGCTCAGCCTGGCAGACTCCAAGTGTGGAGCGGCTCAGTGTGAGGGGATCCAGATGCAGGGTGAGAGGGTTCTGTGTATAGCAAGCCGGGTGTGGGTGGCTCAGTGGGGGTGGCCATATGCAGGGGGAATCTGGATACATAGGGGTTTGTTGGGGGGGGGTTCTAGGTGCAGGGGCAATAGGAGGCTGCAGGGGAGTGCAGGTGAAGGTGGTTGGGGCTTAGCAGGGGGGGTCTGGGTATGGGAGAATGGGACTCAGTTGGGGGGCTCTGGGTGCAGCTAGTTGGGATTCACAGGGGTGGGGGTTCGAGTGGAGGTGGGCTCAGCAGGGTGAGGATCCAGCTGCAGGGGATGAAACTGGGAGGGGGTTGGTCTGGTTGTGGGGGGAGGGGTTTGGTGGGGGGAGGGATGCAGGCAGTGAGGCTCAGCAGGGTAGGGTTTGGGTGCAAGTGGCTCAGTGGAGGGAGTTCTGTGTGCAGGGGGATGGGGCTTAGTGAGTCAGGGGTCAGGATATGGAGTGCCCAGATGCATGGAGGTTAGGGTTAGGAGTGTGGAGCTTCCTGAAGCCAGGGGAAGTTTCTGGAGGTGGGTGTGACCCAGCCCTGACCCTAGATGCTCCATGCAGGGGAAGAGAAAATCCCATCCTCCCTCACTCCCAGCTGGCTCTATAGACAGGGAGCTAACCAAGGAACTACAGTCGCCAGAACACCCTGTTGGTTCTCAGCTTCCCTGCCGCCCCTGCAACTGGGCTGCCCCAAGCAGGTGCTTATTTTGCTGGTGCCTAAAGCCATCCTTGGTTGTAAAGGACAATCTTGGTTCCCGTAATGATAAATTAATTCAGGTTACTCTAAATGGAGCTAATTCAGTTTAAACTAAATAGAAGGCTAAACAAAAATAGGTCTGCAACTAGGATCCTTGATTTCAAAAGGGCAAACTTAAAAAAAAATTACAGGCATTAGTTAGGTATGAAGAACAAGGATCTGAATGTGGAAGAGGCTTGGACTTACTTTAAGTCAAAGCTACATACTGGGGGGGGGAGGGTGCGAGGGGAGGAGAATGGGACTCAGAAGCGTTACCGCCCAAACCAGCTGAACAAGCATCTCAAAACAGGTTATAAAGAAAAAAACAGACAGCCCACAAGGAATGGAAAAGACGGTTACTCACCTTTGTAACTGTTGTTCTTCGAGATGTCTTGCTCATATCCATTCCAGTTAGGTGTGTGTGCGCCGCGTGCACGTTCATCGGAAAACTTTTTACCCTAGCAACTCCAGTGGGCCGGCAGGTTGCCCCCTAGAGTGGCACCGCCATGGCGCTCAATATATACCCCTGCCGGCCCACCCGCTCCTCAGTTCCTTCTTGCTGGCTACTCCGACAGTGGGGAAGGAGGGCGGGTGTGGAATGGATATGAGCAACACATCTCGAAGAACAACAGTTACAAAGGTGAGTAACCATCTTTTCTTCTTCGAGTGATTGCTCATATCCATTCCAGTTAGGTGATTCCCAAGCCTTACCTAGGCGGTGGGGTCGGAGTGAGAGGTCGCGGCATGGAGCACTGCAGAGCCGAAGGCCGCGTCATCTCTGGACTGCTGGACCAGGGCGTAATGGGAAGTGAAGGTGTGGATGGAGGACCAGGTCGCCGCCCTACAGATCTCCTGGATGGGCACGCGGGCGAGGAAAGCCATCGATGATGCCTGTGCCCTGGTGGAGTGCGCAGTCACATGGCCTATAGGGGTGTGAGCCAAGTCATAACAGGTCCTGATACAGGACGTTACCCACGAGGATATCCTCTGTGAGGAAATGGGAAGCCCTTTGATTCGGTCCGCTACTGCCACGAAGAGCTGGGGGGATTTGCGGAACGGTTTGGTCCTCTCCACATAAAACGCAAGTGCCCGACAGACATCAAGCGAGTGGAGTTGTTGCTCCCTGCGGGACAAATGGGGCTTTGGGAAAAAGACGGGGAGAAAGATCTCCTGGTTGACGTGAAAGGCTGAGACCACCTTGGGGAGAAAGGCAGGGTGCGGCCTCAGCTGCACCTTGTCTTTATGGAAGACCGTATACGGGGGATCTACCGTGAGGGCCCGGAGTTCTGACAACCGTCTGGCTGAGGTGATGGCCACCAGGAAAGAAGTCTTCCATGAGAGACAGAGCAGGGAGCAAGTCGCTAACGGCTCAAATGGAGGGCCCATGAGCCGAGTCAGAACCAGGTTAAGATCCCAGGTAGGGGCAGGGATTCGAACCTGGGGGTAGAGGCGTTCAATTCTTTTCAGGAATCTAGTCACCGTAGGGAGAGAGAAAACCGAACGGCCATCTCCTCCCCGATGAAAGGTGGAGATAGCCGCCAGGTGAACCCAAAGGGACGATATCGCCAGGCCCTGCTGCTTGAGGGACCAGATGTAATCAAGAATAGTGGCAATAGAAACCTCCATAGGGAGGGAACCCCTCTCCGTGCACCAACAGGAGAAACGCTTCCACTTGGCCGAGTATGTCGCTCTAGTGGAAGGTTTCCTGCTGCCCAGTAGTACCTGACGTACAGGGGTAGAGCACTGTAGTTCCGACCTGGTCAGCCCCTCAGGAGCCATGCCGTGAGGTGTAGAGACTGGAGGTCCGGTTGACGGAGCCTGCCGTGGTCCTGGGTGATCAGGTCCAGGTAAAGGGGCAGGGGGACTGGGTCAGCCAGAGACAGGTCCAGCAACATCGGATACCAATGCTGCCTGGGCCACGCTGGAGCTATCATAATCAAGCGGGCCCTGTTCCTGTGCACCTTCAGAAGGACCTTGTGGACCAGTGGGAATGGAGGGAACGCATAGAGCAGGTGAGTCGTCCACGGGATAAGGAAGGCATCCACTACAGACCCTGGTTCCCACCCTTGAAAAGAGCGGAACATCTGGCATTTCCTTTTCCCTCTGGACGCGAAGAGGGCCAGCCGGGGACAACCCCACCTCTGGAAGAGCGAGACGGCAACGTCCGGGCGAAGGGACCATTCGTGCAAAAGGAAGGATCTGCTCAGACGGTCTGCCAGCATGTTCCGTACTCCGGGGAGAAAGGAAGCCATGAGGTGAATGGAGTGGGCTACACAGAAGTCCCAGAGCCGCATCGCCTCCTGACATAGGGGAGAGGATCTCGTGCCGCCCTGCTTGTTGATATAGTACATGGTCGTCGTGTTGTCAGTGAATACCAAGACACAGCGACCTTGAAGCTGATGGGAGAATGCTTGGCAAGCAAGACGGACCGCTCTCAACTCCCATATGTTGATGTGGAAGGCCACTTCCTGAGGGGCCCACTGGCCCTGCGTCCTCAGGGTTCCAAGGTGGGCCCCCCAGCCCAGGTCTGAGGCATCCGTTGTAAGGGATACCGAGGGTTGGGGCGGATGAAACGGGAGCCCCGCACACACTACGGACTGGTCTAGCCACCACCCGAGGGAATTCAATACCTCCTGGGGGATGGTGATGACCGCGTCCAGCAGATGTCTGGCTGGATGGTACTGTGTGATAAGCCAAGACTGGAGAGGCCTCATGCGAAGCCGCGCATAACCCGTAACAAAGGTGCAGGCCGCCATGTGGCCTAAGAGGGTTAGGCACGTCCTTATAGAGGTCAAGGGGGCCGTCTGTAGGCGCCGAATGATGGCCGACAGCGACTGGAACCTGGGCAGCGGCAGAACGGCCCTGGCCAAGGTGGAGTCCAGAATGGCCCCGATGAACTCTATCCTCTGTGTGGGGAGCAGAGTGGACTTGTCCACGTTGATAATGAGGCCTAAAGCTCCAAAGAGTCTGCTGATCTCGTGGACGTGGTTGTGGACCTGCGACTCTGACGTGCCTCAAATCAGCCAGTCGTCGAGGTAGGGGAATACGTGTATGCGACTGCGCCGAAGATATGCGACAACGACCGCCATGCATTTCGTGAATACCCTCGGGGCTGTGGAGAGGCCAAATGGGAGGACCGCAAATTGATAATGATGGCGGTCGACCACGAACCGAAGGAAGCGTCTGTGTTGCGGAAAAATGGCTATATGAAAATAAGCGTCCTGCATGTCGAGGGCGACGTACCAGTCTCCAGGATCCAGAGATGGGGTAATGGTCCCCAGGGATACCATGTGGAATTTCAACTTCACCATATGTTTGTTGAGTTATCGCAGGTCGAGGATAGGTCTGAGGCCTCCCTTGGCCTTGGGGATCAGAAAGTAGTGGGAATAAAACCCCTTGCCCTTCTCGTTCTCCGGAACCGCCTCTATGGCTCCTTTGTCGAGGAGTGTCCGCACCTCCTGAAGGAGGAATTGCTCGTGAGAGGGGTCCTGGAAGAGGGACGAGGGTGCGGGGCGGGAGGGAGGGTGTGAAATAAATTGCAGACGGTATCCCGTTTGCACAGTGCGTAAGACCCAATGGTCGGAAGTTATTTGGGTCCACGCCGGGAGGAAGAATGAAAGGCGGTTGGAAAACGGGGGGGACGGATCCGTAGGGAAAACTGGTACAGTGTCCTTGGGCACACCTTCAAAACGAAGGTTTTGGGCCAGGTGGGGCTTTGGAGGACCCTTATTCTGCCCCCCTTGGTTGCCCGATTGTCTGCACCGGCCATTCCTGCTTCGGCGTCTAAAGTCCTGCCGCTGGTGGTATTGTGGATATGGCCGGCACTGCTGTTGCTGTTGCAGTCGGAAGGGTCTGCGCTGCGCTGCGTCCCAGGCGTGTGCATCCCTAGGGAGCGCACGATGACCCTATTGTCTTTCAGGCTTTTCAGCCTGGGGTCTGTCTTCTCTGAAAACAGGCCCTGACCTTCAATCGGGAGGTCCTGGATGGTGTGTTGGAACTCCGGAGGAAGGTCAGAAACCTGTAGCCAGGAGATGCGGCGCATTGTAACCCCTGAAGCCAGAGTTCTAGCGGCCGAGTCTGCCGTGTCCAAGGATGCCTGCAATGAAGTTCTTGCGACCTTCTTGCCTTCATCAAGAATTGCCGCGAATTCTTGACGCGCATCCTGAGGCAACAACTCCTTGAACTTATCTGCTGCCACCCAGGAGTTATAGGCATAGCGGCTAAGGAGGGCCTGTTGGTTAGAGACCCTGAGTTGGAGGGCGCCCGCTGAGTAGACCTTCCGGCCTAGCAGGTCCATACGCCTCGCCTCTTTGGACTTCGGTGCTGAGGTCTGCTGCCCGTGACGCTCCCTCTCATTCACAGACTGCACGACGAGGGAGCACGGGGTTGGGTGTACATGCAGGTACTCATATCCCTTGGAGGGAGCCATATATTTGCGCTCCACCCCGCGTGCAGCAGGAGGGATGGAGGCCGGTGATTGCCAGATGGTATTAGCATTGGCTTGGATAGTCCTGATAAAGGGAAGGGCGACTCTGGTGGGAGCATCTGCTGAGAGAATGCTCACCACCGGATCTTCAATTTCCGAAACCTCCTCAGCCTGCAAGTTCAAGTTTTGCGCTACATGCCTGGAGGTGGTCCTGGTGCACCCTGAGGTTGAGTGGGGGAGGACTGGAGGATGACGTTCCCGCCACTGCCTCATCGGGGGAGGACGACGAGAAGACCTCCGGTAGGAGTGGGTCCACGGGGGGCTCCGTCTGTACCAGCGCCTCTGATTCCGGAGGGAGCTCAGGGTCCTGCTGGTTGGATCGGTCTTCCCTCGCTGGAGAGGGGGGAGGGCGAGACAACGAGGCCTCCGGAACCCTGTGCTCAGACGTCACAGGCTGAGGTGGAATATATTGAGGGCCCTGGGTTTGATGATACGCCCAGGGTGTCCAGAAACCCCACTGCTGCAGTCCCTGATCCTGCGGGGGAGGGTCATGGAAGAGGGCCGTGGGTTTGTCTGCGTCTAGGGCGTATATGCTGTCTGTCTGCGATGAGACAGACAGCTGCCGGGAGGGGTGGGGCCGAACGTGGCTAGTAGGGCTCCCTCAGTCTCGACGCCGATGATCTTCTCGGTGCCGGGGACCGGTGCCGGGAATCGTACCAGTGCCGGGAGGTCGACCGGGACCTGCCTCCGGCGCGGTGCCGGGAGGTCGACCGGGACCTGCTGATTGCTGACGGGAACAACTCCTGAAGTCTCGGTGCCGGTAGCGGCAACTGGATCCAGACCGGTGCCGGGAGTAGCGAGACTGCCTGGAGGATGACCGGCGCCGCGAGTGCGACCGGTACCGCCGAGGGGAGCGGTGCCGGGACTGCGAGCGGCGCCTGCAGCGAGAACGTCCACGGTGTCGGGACCTCGAAGGCGATCGGTGCCGGCTGGGCGAGTCCGGAGATGGCGCTCGCATTGCCGCAGGCTTGCCTCTGGATATGACCTGCACCGGAGATTGAGGCTGGGTAGGCTCCGTGAGAGCAATTAGGTCCCACACCGAAGCGAAAGTCTCTGGCGTCAAAGGGACCAATAGCTCAACCCCAGATCTTATAGGGGAGATAGGAGGGACCAGACTCGACGGACCTCCGGGGCCCGGAGTTGACGAATCCCTGCTGGTGGTGCCGCGGCCGAGGTAGGTGCCGGGCGCTCCGCTCGAGCCTGCAAGGATGGAGTCGCAGACTTCGAGGGTCTTGCTTCGGGTCCCGGTGCCGGGGAAGGTCGGTGCCGGGGAGTCTTTCCGGTGCCGGTACGGAGCCGGTGCTCTGCGTCGAGGCCACAGGATTAAGCGCCGCTTCCATTAGGAGAGTCCTTAACCTCTGGTCCCTCTCCTTTTTTGTCCGAGGCTTAAAAGCCTTACAGATGCGGCACTTGTCGTAAATATGCGATTCCCCCAGGCACTTCAGACAGGTGTCGTGGGGATCGCTGGTCGGCATCGGCTTTTTACAGGCCGAGCATTGCTTGAACCCCGGCGAACCAGGTATGGGCCCAGTGCCGGGTGCCGGGAAGGGCTACAGCCCAAACCCGCTAATAAGAATATACAACTATACTACAATTAACAATAACTAACTACAATTTACAACTATCTACAACTATGAGAACAGTGAAACGAAGGAGAGCTAGGGACGTGGAGGACAGCTATGCCGCGCTCCACGGTTCCAACGACCGACACGGCGGTAAGAAGGAACTGAGGACCGGGTGGACCAGCAGGGGTATATATTGAGCGCCATAGCGGTGCCACTCTAGGGGGTGACCTGCCGGCCCACTGGAGTTGCTAGGGTAAAAAGTTTTCCGACGAACGTGCACGCACAGCGCGCACACCTAACTCGAATGGATATGAGCAATCACTCGAAGAAGAAGGAATGGCTCTGCAAGGAAAGCTCCCTACCTCTTGAAGGTCAGAAAAGTACAGGGATAAAGTGAGAACTTCCAAAAGCCAGACAAAGCTGGACATTGCAAAGGAAAGTAAAACCAACAGTGTAAGGTTCTTTAGCCCTATAATAAAAAGAAAACAAGGAAACAAGAAGTGAGCCCATCGAGGACCTATGTTCCCTGTAAGCTGCGCAGTTGGATGGTTGCCCAGGATAGATTCATATGCCGCCTACTTGCTTAGCAGAGCCATGCACATCTGGCAGCATGTGTTCAGGTGTCCCTCCCACTGCTTTGCAGCCGCATTGCTCCTGCAGCTGTTCCCAGTACCCTCCTGCCAGCTGTGCAGAGTGGGTGTTTGTGTGTGCTGATGTCTGGGTGTCCCCCTCCCCCACCCCTGTAGCCCATCTCTGCAGAGCAGGGGAGAGGGGACAGACTTGCTTGAGTCCTGAGCCAGAGAGCTGCTGCGGTCTGAAGAAGCCTCCGGGCAGTGAAGTGAGTGCCTTGCTCTCACACTCTCTCTCTCTCCTTTCTCCTCCCTCCTATCCATGTACCCCATCTACACAGAGCAGGGGAAGGGAGACAGGGGTCAGGACACAGGAGAGCTTTCAGTGAGTGCCTTAAAGAAACTTCCCCAGCAGCTAGCACACACAGTGTGTCTCTCTCTCTCTCTCTCTCTCACACACACACACACACCTTCCAACACATATTTGTGTTGTTGTTACTACTTGATACTTCCTGCAATGCGAAGTGGGTATTCACCCACGAAAGCTCATGCTCCAATACGTCTGTTAGTCTATAAGGTGCCACAGGACACTTTGCTGCTTTTACAGATCCAGATTAACATGGCTACCCCTCTGATACATATATTCTCTGTAATTATTATTTCAAAGTGTGTTATTTTAGTGTTTTGACTGGTCTATGCCTTTCATAATTTTTACTTCTCTTGCACAAATATAATTATTTGAGTAATGAGTTCTAAAAATGACTAACTTGTCCCACTTTTTAAAGATATACATCTAGGTTTTTTGTTTCTACTGGTAGTGCACATCCACATATACCTTGGAGCACAATAAAATGTATTCCGCACATGGATGAAAAATTAGCAGGAACATTGCAGAGGACATGGTGGAGATTAAAGATAATCTAGGTACAGCCCAACACACTTTGCCTCCATTTTTAATGAGGAGCTGGGGGGCACTGGCAGCATGGCTAATGGGAACAAAGCTATAGCAACAGAAATTGGCTTACACTCAGATGTGGCAAACTCAAGCAGCTTAATAGGACCAAATGCAGGGGGAGGGAGGGGTTCAGATAATCACCAGCCAAGCATATTGAAGGAACTGGCACATTAAATTGCTAGCCCAATTGGCTGGATTTTTAATGAATCCATAAACTTGAGATCATGCCTTATGATTGCAGAATTGAAAAAAAGGTGGGGGGGGCAGGGGGAGATCTGGGAAACTATAGACTCGTTAGTTTAACCTCAGCTGTATGCCAGGTCTTAGAACAAATTTTGAAAGAGAGAGTAAATAAAGACAGAGGTAAACGGTAACTGAGATAAAATACAAAATGCTTTTACAAAAGGTAGATTGTGCCAGCCCAACTTGATCTCTCTCTTTGAGATTACTAATTTTCTAGACAAAGGAAATGCAGTAGACCTAATCTGTCTGGATTTCAGTAAAGCATTTGATACAGTTCCACATGGGAAATTAAAGTAGATGGGAATCAAAAGGTTAACATACTGATCAACGGAGAGACTACTGCCAGTCATACTGAAAGGCAAACTGTTAGGCTTGTGGGAAGTTACAAGTAGAGTTCTTCAGGGATTGGTCTTGGGACCAGTCTTACTTAACATTTTAATTACTGACCTTAGCACAAAAAGTGGGAGTGTGCTAATAAAATTTGTGATGACAGTGTGAGAGGTATTGCCAATCAGAGGAGGACTGGAATAGCCTACATTTGGCCAACCTTGAAAACGGGAGTAATAAATAGGATGAAATTTAATAGTGCGAAATGCAAGTTCATGCACTTAGGGACTACGAACAAGAATTTTTGCTATAAATTGGGAGCTTACCAATTGGAAGCAGAGTAAGAGAAAAACCTGGGTGTACTGGTCAAACACAGGATGACTGCGAGTGACCAAGGTGATGCAATCAGGAAAAAGGCTAATGCAATCCTAGGATGTATTAGGCAAGGTATGTCCAGCAGAGAGAGATTTACCACCATTTGTGACTAAAGGGCCAGCACTCTAGTCACTTAGTACTAATTAGGTTCTCCCTAGAGAAGGTCTAACTGGACAGATGTGTACCTGATTACAAGCCAGATTGGGGCTGGTGCATCAATTAAGCCCATTAACAGTGAACCTGTATAAAAGGGCACAGGAAGGAGTGTTTGGGGAAAAGAAGGCTAGAAGAGTCCTCTGAGTAGAGCCAACTTGTCCCCTCCCCCCCTTTTGGGGAATGGGTTGGAAACCTGAGACACAGTGTAAAGGTGTAGAGATGTTGCTATGCATTGGTGGAGGATTAAAACACTGTACATAAATTACAGAGGGGTATTTGACAAGCAAGGTCTCAGCACGGTCTGTGTTTGTGGAAGAGCCATGCATGTGGCATGCCACTCTGTCACAACTTAGGGGCTTGTCTGGAAGTTGCCTGTATCTTTGTGAATGGAGAACCTGTCAGAGAGGTTTGGCAGTCTGGATGCTGGAGGGAATGCTGCAATGGCTGATGGAGCAGCAAAGAGCTGTAGAAGACCCTGTAGCCTTCCAACAATCCCACCACGTAGAAAAACAGTCTTTGCTTGCCTGGCAGGCAGAGCAGCAAAACAGCCTGCAGGAATTTATAAAGGAGCAAGCCCAGGTTTCAGCAACAACTCCAGCAAAGCTTTGAGAGTCCTGCAACTGGAAACAGAAACTGGGCACAGGGGACAAGTCTCTGCAGAATGGAGCCTGTGGACAACCCTGATATGTTTTTAGTACTTTCAAAAGGGTGACAGCAGGAGCTGGTTAGGACAGAACAATGTGGGCCCTTGGGCTGGCACCCTGCTTAACTGGGGAAGCACAGGGAGCATATATGGCTCTCAGTAATGTACCAGCAAGAAACTATGATGCGATTAAGGCAGCCATTTTGGATGGGATGAGCCTGTACGTAGACATTTAGAGCAGGAAGATAGACTGGGGGATAATAGCCCTCTGCATTTGTACAGAAATTAACAGACTGGGCTGCTTGTTGGTTAAGGCAGAAACCCAGACTCTGGGGGGAGAGTATAGACTATGAGTGTGCGCCAATTTCTCCAGAGTCTCCTTGGCACCAGAACAAATGGATATAAATTGGCCATCAGCAAGCTTAGTCTTGAAATTAGATGAAGATTCTGGAACAGCCTTCCAAAGGGAGTTTTGAAGGCAAAATATCTTGTTTCAAGACCGAGTTTAAGTTTTTAGAGAGGATGGCATGAGGAGGTTACCTCCAAAGGCATACACCTCACCCTTTCCTTCAGCTGTCTGGGGAATCTTAAATTTTGTCCAGGTTAAAAAATGGTGTTTCACTGGCCTTATTCTTGAAAATATTGGAACTGTTCTGGCTGAAGTTTTCCAAAATAAATTCAGGTTGAGGCAAATACTTTGCATTAAAAACTTCAGCCTTAACAGTTAAAGTTTGGCAAAGATCAGGTCTAACATGTCTCTCCCCCTTCATCCCCACCCAAGATTAACATTGCCCTTTGATCATGGTCTAGTATAGCTAATTTAAGACTGTTTTAACCTAATTTTTATGTAGGCAGACTACAGTGAGACAAGGAGGAAAAAAAAAAATCAACAAAAAGGAGCTGGAAAACATCAGAAGTCAGTTAATGTTTCCAGGACAGATACACTGAAAACATTTTAGCTATTGTTTTTAGTTTAATCTTCGAATAACTGCTCTATTTTCAGTGTACTGCAGTGTACTGTCATATTGTAAGTTGGCTTTATACTGTGGGTAAGCATGTGCCAGGGTTAAACATTAACTACTATTTTAGAGTATGCAAAAATATGCTAAGCACTTTACAGTAAGGTAGACTGACAGTTCTCGCCTCAAAGGGCTTATAAATCTATCACCAGATAAGGCCCATGAATAGGGGCACCAAACAGTGAGAGGAAGGGTTAGAGGGAGGAAGGTTGAAAAGATCACTTTTACTCTATCTAGTCATATCTACATCCTGATGGGCCAATGAAAATCGCTTTTATTCACTTACAATAGTTCACAGTAGTTATGATCAGGTCACTTCTTATGGACATCATGAAAAGTGAGTCTAAGAAAGGAATTCGGTTAGGAGAGTTTAATGGTGGATGGACAGCTCGGAAAGAGGCACACACTTCTACTGAGATACATGCTTTTAAGTGTTGTACTACTAAACCAGTCTTCACATGGGTCAAGCAGAACTTTCACAGGAGGCCTGTGCAAGCTTAGTTTATTTTAAAGTATTTCACCTGCAGCCCCCTAGGATTTTCTTTAGAGGCACAACACTGAATCAGCTTTTCCCCACAAAACACAACAATTTTCAAAATATACTTGATAAAACTGTATTTTGTTTTGTTTTGTTTAACAGACATTTGTACACTGTTACAAAACTGTAGAGAACTACAACTTGCTTTATATCATTTTTTGGTCAGCAAATATTGTAAAATCTTTGTGTGCAATTATCATGTATTTACAGGGCCTCATGTTAGTGATTTTCAATGATTATTTCAATAATATCACACACTCTCAACATAAGACATGGCTTAAGATAAATATATTAGTAAATAAATATTCTGAGAACATATTTCCATAAATGAAATGTGCTGCTATACATATACAGAATATACACAAGTTGTTTCCTAGCCTTTAAAACAGTAAAAAATGGTAATGGAGAAAGAGCCCTTTGACTATATTATTACAAATCTTTATACAAAACTATTTTAAGTGCTACAGAATAAATTTTAATTAAACATTTTAAATAATGCCTCCTGAGCCCAACACAACGGCAACATTTTATTTAAGCAATAGAAAGGCATTTTTGTTTTAAAATAGTATCTATTGTGGCTAATCAGCCTATGTGTCATTGCAGACACATTAGTCCAAATGGGCTTTCAGCACTGAAAATGAGCAAATGCAGAAGGTAACAAGATCAGAAATGGGAACTAAAGAGAATGTATTTCTACAAAATGGTTTGGAGGGAGGGAGTGGCATGATTGGTTGGCATTTCCAGGTCTTCTGAGTAAGACCATACCCATGTGGATGGGAACACAAGCCAAAACATTCAGATAGACATTTTACACCACGTTTTACTGTACCTCAATCTATGCTAGTTACAGTATGCCAAGTATCTTGAGTGGCCAAAGACTTGGGCCTTGGCTACACTCACACTTTACAGCGCTGCAACTGGGGTGTGAAAAAACACCCCCCTGGGCGCTGCAAGATACAGTGCTGTAAAGCGTCAGTGTAATCAGGGCAGCAGCGCTGGGAGCGCGGCTCCCAGCGCTGCACGCTACACCCGTAAGGGATGTGGTTTACATGCAGCGCTGGGAGAGCTCTCTCCCAGCGCTGCTGCTCTGACTACATTCACACTTCAAAGCGCTGCCACGGCAGCGCTCCCACAGCGCTGCTGGGGCAGCGCTTTGAAATTCCAGATGTAGCCATACCCTCGGTGGTTCTCAGCACACCCAAGATATGTAAATACAAGATCATAACCACACCTCCTCTAGTGCATTTCTTTGGGGGTGGGGGAAGATGAGTGTATTCAAAGTGGAAAATTTGATGAAATCCCACAGCTTCATTCTCACAAAACACACCATGTCACTGGTACTCAGAGAAGATATTGCTTGGTTTCTGCCTCTTTATACATAGGAAATATGTTTATTGTAATGAGTTTTAATTTTATAGCACAGTTCCTGTATCTTGTTGCAAGACAGACCAAGTCTCTGAAAAGCTACACTCATGGTTACTCATTTAGAGAGAGACAGGGGTTCCTTTAAATATATTTATCCTTCCTAGTGTTTTTTTTGGGAACACTGTAGAGTATTAGAAGTGAAAAGAAATGTAAAAATCCAAATTATTTTGTATTAAAGCTCTGTTCCCCCCCCCCCCCGCCCCAATTCATCCAGGACATCCATCAAGACTGATTAGAATCCTTTTCCTGGTTCCCATGACTAGCCCAATGCTGTCCCATGAAGGGCAATGTTTTAGTCAAAATAAACTTCACTAATTTTTTTTTTAATGTGATGAAAACATTTCCAATCATATTTTACAAGACCTACATTGTGGGCACAAACTAGTTAGGGTCCCTTTAAGAAAATCCCTGCTGTGAGTACACCAGACAGACAGAAAAGTGCATACTGTGTTCTCAGTCACAGCATGACACCCATGGCCTCTTATCCAGAAGCCACAGTTTCCACAGGAAACGATTGCTATTGGAAGGGATGATGTGCATTATCTCATGGTAACAAAAAACTTCCCCACTATAAGAAAAACAGGAACAGATCTATGTGCCCAAACTCAAGGGATATGCAGTGCTCTCTGTACGCAAAGGCATGAACACAGGCAAGGCTGGATGGGCCAACGAATCCTGTAAGATAGACTGATCTATGGAAGCAACATCAACCACATCTCTTCCAGCAAAGAAAGACATTGGCTAAAGCAAGTTTACCCAGTCTATACTCTGGGAACTAAAACCCTATGCATGTGCATACATGCAAGATGTGCTAGTTGACAGAAAGCACTAATTCTATTATCCATGTGCAGTCTCCAAGGAAACAAGACAGTAACCCCATCCAAGTGTTTCCTCAACTGACCCAAAACAAGCTACAAATATCATACAAGCAATACATCACTACATGTGCTAGTTTTTCTTGCTACAGTTTCTCCTGAAGAACTGCAGTAGGAATGCTGGGGTTCTCTGTGGGAAGCTGTTATCCCCGCAGCCTTTCGATGTGGTAGCAAGTCACTTGCTCCCTATTGCTCCACAGGCCTAAAGACACAAAAGGTCCTAACTTTTTTCAGCAGGTGACAGTGGAGGCATTCCACATGAGCTCACATCTGCACTCCTTCAGGAAAGCTGACCTCGTATGCAGACCCCTAGCAGCCAAGCTGTTTGACGAGTAAGAGATGGGGCCAAAAATACTTCCATATGCCCATCTTCCACCCACTCCTTAAAAATTCTAAAACTTGCTTGCCACTGAGATCTGCCACAAGGAGGACAGGGCAGCATCCAAGAATTGTTTCATCATTTGTATCCACCTGGACTAGTTTTAACTCAAAGTGCTGACTTGTTTTCTAAGGCAGGTACAGCCCTGAGCTCATCCAAGGCCTGCACTTGTTTAGGGAGAGATTAGTACCTATTAGGGCTGTCAAACGATTAAAAAATTAATCACAATTAATTGCACTGTTAAATAGAATACAATATAATTTAAATATTTTGGATGTTTTCTACATTTTCAAATATATTGGTTTCAATTATAACAGAATACAAAGTGTACAGTGCTCACTTTATTTTTGATTACAAATATTTTCATTGTAAATAAACAGGAAATATATTTTTCAATTCACCTAATACAGGTAGTGTAGTGCAATCTCTATCATGAAAGTTGAACTTACAAATGTAGAATTATGTACAAAAAACCCGCATTGAAAAATAAAACAATGTAAAACTTGAGCCTACAAGTCCACTCAGTCCTATTTATTACTCAGCCAATCATTCAGATAAACAAGTTTGTTTACACTTTCAGGAGATCTGCATCTGAAGAAGTGGGTATTCACCCACGAAAGCTCATGCTCCAAAACGTCTGTTAGTCTATAAGGTACCACAGGATTCTTTGCTGCTCTTACAGATCCAGACTAACACGGCTACCCCTCTGATACTTTCAGGAGATAATACTGCCCGCTTCTATCTGTTATGATTCATATATCCACGTAATATGTTATAGGTCATTGAGGCTTGGTATGAATGGCATGTGCTTGACATGAATACGTGCATTGCAAGCTGGCAACCAAAGCAAGAACTTAAGGTCAAGAACTATTACAACTATTTGTGCAAAAACAATCTTGTTATGTTCCAAGAAAAATACGGAGAATCAGCAGAAAAGGAAACACCACCAGCTGGACTGATATAAAATTGTGTAAGAATTGGAGACAATGACATGCCTTAATTCTGGGTGAGCTGCCATGATCTGTCTCTTTGGAACTGTGTGGGTGGAAGGCTTACTAAACAAAGGCAAAGAACCGATGACACAATGGAATGAACTAGAAATGGTTGCCTATGATTTCTGCAAAAAAAGTTGCCCCGTGTGGATACAGATGTGGTTCTCACCAGCTCCCCGCAGCTTATGATCATGTGGATGGAAGGAATCTCTCGATTGGCTATCAGGACCATTCTGACCTTTGGACTCTGGTAAAGTATGTTTGGGATGTGAATGTCGAGCGAGTAAGGTTTGTGAGCATTTAGAGTATTATATACCAACACTGTGTCTAGTATCTGTCTGCTCACCATCCCACAGGGAGACCTCTATTGCAGGTCTAACATTTCTCATTTTCTGGTGACACTGTAAACAAGAACAGGTGTTCACATGGCACTGTTGTAGCTGATGTCGCAAGTTATTTACATGCCAGATGCGGTAAAGATTCATACATTTCTTCATGCTTCAACCACCATTCTAGAGGACATGCGTCATGCTGATGATGGGTTCTGCTTGATAATGACACAAAGCAGTGTGGACTGACGCATGTTCATTTTCATCATCTGAATCAGATACCACCAGCAAAAGGTTGATTTTCTCTTTTGGTGGTTCCGTTTCTGTAGCTTCTGCATTGGAGTGTTGCTCTTTTAAGCCTTCTGAAAGCATGCTCCACATCTCATTCCTCTGACATTTTGGAAGCAACTTCAGATTCTTAAACTCTGGGTTGAGTGCTGTAGCTATCTTTAGAAATCGCACACTGGTACCTTCTTTGTGTTCTGTCAAATCTGCAGTGGAAGTGTTCTTAAAACAAACATGTGCTGCTAAGTCATCATCCAAGACTACTATAACATGAAATATATGGCAGAATGTGGGTAAAACAAAGCTGGAGAAGTACAATTCTCCCCCACAGACATCAGTCACAAATTTAAATTAACTTTTTTTTTTTTTTAAATGAGCATCACCAGCATGGAAGCACGTCCTCTGGAATGGTGGCCGAGGCATGAAGGGGCATACAAACTTTTAGCATATCTGGCACATAAATAGCTTGCAGTGCCGGCTACAAAAGTTCCATGCGAATGCCTTTTCTCACTTCTGGTGACATTGTAAATAAGAAGTGGGCAGTATTATCTCCTGTAAATGTAAACATACTTATTTGTCTTAACGACTGGCTGAACAAGAAGTAGGACTGAGTGGACTTGTAGGCTCTAAAGTTTTGCATTGTTTTGTTTTTGAGTGCAGTTATGTAACAAAAAAAAAACCAATCTACATTTGTAAGTTGAACTTTCACAATAAAGATTGCTCTGCAGTATTTGTATGAGGTGAATTAAAAATATTATTTCTTGTTTTTTATAGTGAAAATATTTGTAATGAAAATAAATATAAAGTGAGGACTGTACGCTTCATATTCTGTGTTGTAATTGAAATCAATGTATTTGAAAATGTAGAAAACATCCAAAATATTTAATACATTTCAATTGGTATTCTATTGTTTAACAGTGTTATTAAAGCTGCAATTAATCACAATTTTTTTTAAATGGCGATTAATATTTGAGTTAATCATTTGAGTTAACTGTGTTTAACTGACAGCCCTAGTATCTATACATACTGTGCCTTGTTTAATGCAGCAGTGTCACTTGCCAGCAAGAGCTGGCACAATGGTTTTTTTTTTTATATATATATATATATATATATATATATATATATATATATATATATATATATATATATATATATATATATATATATATATATATATATATATATATACACATATACACACACACACACACACACACACACACACACACACACATATACACACACACACACATATATATATACATATACACACATATATATATACATATACACACACACACACTTAAAGAACACTTTTTGTCACTAGTATAAAAATGGCACTAGAGCTCAGGGCTGCTCTGCGTGGGTTTTGTTCACTTACATAAACCCAGGACTGAAGGAGGCACAAAGCTGGCAAGGAATGGAGGGGAGGCTCAGTCCAGCTGCGGGGGGGCCTTCTCTACATTACCACTTATGTGTGTTTGTCAAAGCTAAAAAAGTTTGAAAGGAAGTCCAGCATAATTTGGAGTCTCCATAAAAAGTTCTCCTTGTCTATCTGTGGCAGTTTGGCCAGGTCTAGTCACCCATTTGGCTTCTTTCCAGGGGGTGAGATCCAGAGCCTGAAGGGATAAAAGAAATTATTAGACAACAGACACATCCAAGAAATATGTCGGGGAAGGAGAAGGAGCAGCCTCTGCCTCTGCCACTAATTACTTTGTCACCAGTCCAGACTCGCTCCCACACACGCTTCTGAAGCATCAAGGGGCCTGTACCTCCCTCCCTTTCCATGCACTCTCCTCTGAGGCCATCCCAGACTTTCCACTACCTTTTCATCCTCCTCAGGGTCACCAGTCTCCTCACCTATCCCATGCATGGCACTTTGGCCTTTTCTGCACTGGCCATTTTTCCTGAGTTTCCCTGCTTCTAACCGACCGGTTCAGCGACACTGGCTGTGGCAATGGTGAGAGCCCTAGTTTAGATTAGGTGCTAGCAGCCACTTGTGTTTTCACCATTGGTGTCCAGAGCTGCTACAAGATGTCCAGAGCTGGCTAGATGGCATATTAGCACTCCCACCAACGAAACTGCAGCAGGGAAGCAATGGAGGATGTTTTCTGAGGAGAAGAGGCTAATATAGGCAGTTTTTGTAAAAATGTTGATTATAGACTGGAACCATCCACAGTTCCACTTCTCCAGACCATGAGCTGTAACTTTCATAATGTGCGGACCATCTCTATGAACACCAGTGCAGCCGACATGACACTCTTCACCATACTCAGACTGAAAGGTGCTGGAGAAAAACCATGTCTGACTCTTACCTGCAGTTTTTGTGCTTGCTGCTGCCTCCTGGGAGCTCAGGGTGGGGTTGTGAAAGAGCATCGTTGTTTCTTCGTCCCGAGAGCAGTTCTGCTGCAGGAAGGACATTGCCCGGTAGCACACCTCCCTCTCCTCCTGTAGCTCTCCTAGACCTTGGCGGTGTAGATGAGCGTCCATTTCAGGCATCCCATCCCAGGAACTACAGCCTCCATGGGTCCCTCGGCACTCTATTGGCAGGACTAGCTCACAGTCTCTGTCCTCAGGAATGATAGGAATGCGTTGACCTATGTCACGCACCCCCCTATAGCAGCTTGGCAAGGCCTCATCAGGAAGTGTATACTGTACACTCACTGCATAGTCCTCTGTGCAGCAGCCACCACCTCCACTGCTACTGGTGCCACCACAGGCAACCTGCTTCTCTTCATAGAAGCAGCAGGGCAAGCCCTCATATTTCACCCCATCTGTCCTATGCAAGTGGTCTGAGTTAATACTGTACAAGCCTGGGGAACTACCTGGCTGCTGCTCCAGCCCCGGGCCACACCCTCCCCAAAGTGGGGAGCCCAAGAAGAGTGCACCGCAGTCTGTTGTCCCACTGCTGGGCTCCAGGGCAGAGTGCTGGAGCTCAAAGCAGCAAGCACATGCTTGCTCCATCAGAGGTCCTGCTACTTCTGGACCTTTCCAGTTCCTTTTAACATCCAAGGCAGCACTGGGAGTAGCCTCGAGGCCTCCCTCTGAGGTAGTGCCATTTGAATCCCTGTGCTCTAGTGAGGAATTACTGCTGTAGTTCATCTCCATGCTGCAGTTAGAAAGTTGGTCCCCTGAGGAAGAAGCTGGCACAGGCCGACAGTCAGCACCCATCAGAGCGTGTCCATGTGCCAGAAGCTCGTCCTGATGGGGGCCCTCCAGAAGAACGATCGTCCCTCGGTTTGTACCACCAGCATCCCCCACTCGGCAGGGGCTCTTGCTGCGGTAAATATAAGGGTCATAGTCACTGCTCAGAGAACTACGGAAGGTGGAACAGCTCCCATAGACCCCCTGGTTGCTGACCTCTGTACAGTCAACCATGGAATCACTGGAGGAGCAGTGGCATTGACCAGAACTACTGCTGCTGCTGTCACTGCCTGGGCAGTCAGCCAGGTAACCACTGCACACTGAGCGGTGACCATGATAGCAGCTGAAACTGGAGGTGCTGCCACTCTCCAAGCGGGAGGAGGGCACTACATGTACCACAGGAGGGAACAGCATGCTGCCACCAGGCTGGAAGGCACGGGAGGGACCCTTTGAGGCAATGCCTGCTGGTGGCTGTCCATCTTGCTCAGGGTAGCTAAGGCCTTGGAAATAGTAGTGCTGGTACATGGTCTCATACTGGGAAAAACAAGCTGCTTTGGAGAAATTACGTCCATTGAACTTGGCCCTTCGGAAGGTATGAGCTGGAGAATAAGCTCTGTGCTCCAGGCCACAGCGATGTGTGTTCAAGGCATGATCCAAGTGAACAGGCTGGTAATTTTGGATGTAAGCAGGGGACTGTGCTGGATACAGGCTCTGCTCACCATGCCTGTCCACTGTAAGTACCGTGATGGGATTTCCATGGGGGTCCATGCTAGTGCGGGTGGGATATGCAGTTATCTGGCTGGTCCTGTGCACTCGGCCAGGATAATGAACTGGCAGAATCACCCTCTGCTGCCGGCTGCGCACTGGGTTGGTGGATTCCAAACATACCGGGCCTGGGTTTCCCTTCTTTTGTTCTGGATGGGGAGAAAAACAAACAAATAGTGTGTCCTGGAAATGCAGCCACTCTGCTGAGGGTTTGTTACCTGGCAGACTGCAACAGTGAGTAGAAGTGCCAGCCTGCTCCGGAGAAGTGACACAATCAACACAAGCACACGTGCCCAGAAGTTCTTTGAACACCTGGGTCTATTGGCCAGGGGAGGAACAGAAGTGATTTCAGCTCCTTCCTCTGCGTAGGCAAAGATGCTGCCTACTCAGCATTCCCAACCCTCTGGGTTAGTAACACTCACCTCTACCCAACTTTTTTCATTCTTCTTACAAATTATTTAAACGGAAAATGTTTGAAAGTCAATGAAAGAACCACATTCTATGTCGCTGCACAGAGGAATCCAGGAATTTTACAACTTCCTCCCAAATACCAGCTGCTTTTAATTAATTTGCTTTTCTTCGTATTTCCCCATATAAATACAGTGAACTTGGGTGAATTTTATTTGTGCTTCTTTTCTACAGGCTGATAGATGCTGCACTCTGGTGAGCATGTGCCCAGAAATATGGTAGGAAAGTGTTCTGGCTGTTTTAAGACACGGGGTCACTCTCAAAGAAATGTACTTAATTGACCTCTATTACCGGCTGGCATAACTGAAGGAAGTACCAGGATTGTATTACAATACAGACCAATAACCGAAGAGATTTTCCTAGGAATGTACAGAAATACACAATTTCCCCTCCATCCAGAGAGCTGAGAAGTTCAGAAATGGTGCTATTTTGGTGTGTGCATTTGAAGGGTAACACTTACCTATAATGTTATGGCGGCAGTGGGGGCAAGTATGATGCTGCAGCAGCCAGGGATCCACACATTTTTTGTGGAAACTGTGAGTGCAGGGAATCACCCGCAACTCCTGTTGGGGGGAAAGAAAATTAGAGGACTCTTCCTAAAAAGGCATGAATATTCGCAACCCACATCTAATTGTTCTGGCTTAGCTACATATCAGGTCAATTCCCAGCCCCTTGCTGGAAGACGAGAGGAAAAGCCACCAACCTCTGTTAACAAATAACTAAGAGCATAGTGGCTGGAGAGATTTTTTGTTGATCCATATGGTGAGCATCTCCATGCTCAGCAACCCCGTTGCGCTCATTTTCCTGTTGCAGCCTGTCCTCCTCTCAAGCTACTCTTCCCTCTGAAGCCTCTAGCCTACCTCCAGCAGCACCGAAGAGTTTGAGTTAGGTTTTGTGCTTTGTCTGACAGTGTTCCTAAGGGCCACATTCAGTGCATCCTTGACTGTTGTGCACGTGCAGCACTGAGTTACTGCAGCAGTTATTTTATTTTTTCATGTCTAACAAAGGGTGTATTTTTTATTTGAGGGGAAAAACATTTTTAAAAAGGCAGTGTCTTTTTTTATCCAGTGTCTTCTAACTTCATGCTGAGATTTGAGATTGTCCCTTCCCTTTGGGCCATGCTCTTTGATTCATTCTCCTCCTTAGTTCCTCTGAGTGTTGTCATAGGGGAAACGGCAGCCGGGCACCTTTCATTATGGCACTAACACAGATGGAGGCTGAGAGGTTAGAAGTCATTTTCTGCACCTTTGAGCTTCTTCCAAGGTATTTCCTCTGTAAGGATGTGAGACAATGATTTGGTGAACCTCTCATGTAAAATGGTTAGGGCCTAAGTGTATTTAATGGATCATACATACACACGTATCACATATGAGCTAGTAATATATATATAAGCAAATGCATACTCAATATAAATGTAGGCCTAGTTTAGTTTGGTTCATCAGATCTTTGAATAATCCTTTTTTGGGAAGAAGTGCAAAACAAGGTTTTTGACTTACTAAGTATCTTGTTATTTCACTCCTTGGAATGCCTCTGATTTGGGTATGAGGTTCCAAGGATGAAGAAAGAATGCAAGATTACGATGACCCAGCCAAATATAATCAGGGTAAACACAGGAAGTCCCCAATGTCTCTGTCAAATATTAAGATTGGTAGTTTTGTTACTGTTAATAAATAGATAAGTTATACAATTTATGGTGTAAGGCAGAATCTTGTATTTGGTCATAAAACATCAGATTAGAGGAGTGGGGTGTTTGATACAAGGTCTTGGGTATAAAAGAATGTACTCAGACTTAAGTCTTTGCCTTTGTTTGTGTACAGCCTTGTCGGTATATCCTCAGTCAGTTCATTGGCTGCCATCTTCAACTGATTACTGGGGTGTGGCACTTTGTACATATTCGGAAATAACTCTGTCCCTTGGATGGGAACTCCGGAATTAGCAGTGTTTCTACCTGCAACAGCTAGCAGTGGTTTTCTGCTTTGCTAGATTTGTAAAGTAACCTATAGATCTGAAAATATCCTTACATCCTGATCTTATTTCTTATTTCACTCTTTAAAAGCAGCCCACGCATCAAGAGTGCAGTTCCTAGAGCAACACTTTACTACTCTCTGGGAATGACTTTGCCTTTGATGGCACATTCTGAAGCAGAACAAGATCTTACAAACTGCTTTGCTGAGGCTGCTTATACTTTGGCCTTACCTTCAGCCGAACAAAAACTGAAGCTATGTACCAGCCAGCTCCTCAGCAACTTTCTCAAGAACCATCAATAAGCTTGGAAGATACCACACTTCAAGCTGACAAACAGTTTACTTATCTTGGCAGCATGTTAAACAATGAAGTGCAAATCAATCACAGAGTGGATATGTGAATTAAGTCAGTGCATCATATGGTCGCCTTTATCACTAAATCTGGAAGCAACATGGAATCTGTTTACAGATGCAAATCTAGATCTATAATACTATTGTCCTCATGATATTGGTCTACAGGTATATTAAAAAGCTTGGAAGTTTCAACTTGTGACACCTACAATGACTACTGAGCACCAAATGGCAGGATCAGGTGTCCTACACAGAAGTCTTAGTGCAAGCTGGTTTGGCTGGTATTGAGGGTCATTAGATTTTGATTTGTTATCAACTCAGATGGACTGATTATGTAATTTGTATACCTGAGACCCATTTATCAAAACAAATTCTGTATATGAATTAAGATCTAGCAACAACAGACATGGAGTGCAGATGAAACACTTCTAAAGATGCTCAAACAAAATCTGGAACCAAGAAATATTTGTGACTCGATCTTTGAGCATTACATGGTGCCAGGCTGTCAGGGTGGATGTCTATGACTTTGATAAGAACTGCTTTGCACAGCCTGGAGCACAGTGCCATGTATGAAAACATGCAGCTCTATCAACATAACTAGACAAATGGCTCTGTGGTCAGTGCAGTCATTGTTTTTCTTCCTGAATGAGCCTACGGAGCTATGAGATGACCCATTCATACAAAATGTAATTGCTGACGTAGTCCTTGAAATCAGGGTGACCAAGGTCCAGACTCCAGAGAAAATAATAAAAAAAAAACAATAAGTAAATAAAGAGATTTCGGGGTCCACTCAAAAGCATCTGGCAGTCCACATTTGGCCCCCAGTGCATCTATTAACTACACCTGGTCTATGAGATCCAGTTTTGGAGAAGGAGACCTCCCTACATTTTCAGCTGGATGCAATCAACGCTGCCACACCTCCTACCCACTGATCCCCACTCTTGGTTCATGTGCCAACAAATACCCATTAGGTGACAACCGTGCCAAAACTGGCCCAGCAGCATCAGCCAACCAGGTTAGAGAAACTGCTTTCTTTTACCTCCCCATCGATGTATTTCTCCAGGCAGATGGCACAGTCAGAGGTTGAACTGCTGCTTAGTGTGTCCAGAGCTCCACAGCTTCCTTCACGGTGACCCTTATTTTTGGACTTGAACTTCCTGGTTTCCATCTTTTCCAGTGCCTGCACTGCAAGCCTGTTCATGGAATTCTACAATATAAAACACAATGTTGCTGCTTGAGGGATTGAGGCAATTGGAATAGCAGAAAAATAATGCTGTTCCTAACAATTAACATCTGTAACCATATCTCCTCAGGCTGAGATGGGTGTCAAGTCTCATAAGCTAAGCAGATCCTGATTAGGCTTCTCTCTCTGTGGGAGACACTTTGGAAATGACATACGCTACAGGGAGGAGCGTGGGTGATCAACTTAACACTGACCTAAACATTCTCTGTGCAAACACAGTCCTAACCAGTTAAAAAACAAAAACATAAAACCAACCAACCAAAACCTATGCGTGTGAGAGCACGCACATGCATGGCACTTGGCGAGAAGTAGTTTTCCAAACCTGAAAAAAAATGAGCAAAACTGATTGAGAGGAAAAATTTAAACAGAAAAATGTGAGTGATAATTGGGAATTGTTTAAGAATATTTTATTTTGCTAGATCCCCAAGACACCTACAGCTCTACAAACACAAAAGACGACTTTCTTCAATTAAAAAGCCACTCTGACTAAAAAGAGGAATGAAAGCACCGCTACAAAATAAAAATATATATATTTAGCAAATAAGGAAATTGATAGCAATAACTATAAACAGAAATGGATAAAAGTCAAAAGTGCCAAGGAAAAAAGTCTTTGGATGGTAGGGTTAAGGACAATAAAAAGGAACAATGAAACAGAAAAAACACAACAACCTAGTAATAAGTGTTACGAGAAGTGGTAAAATTGTCAACATTGAATCAGAAAAGGCAAGTATTCAAAGACGAACTTTTGTTCTCTATTTGGAGAAAAAGACCAACGACAACATACTTTCTACTTCTACAGTAACTAGGCAAGATATTATACAGCATCTATTAAAAGACAGACAGACAGAGGTCATTTAGACCCAGTGGTCTCAATTCTTTGGTAAGCTGGGCTCACTTCAAAGTTAAGACTGCATGTCTGTCACAGAGGTCATGAATTCTGTGTTTCTGTAACCTCTGCACTGGCCAGTGTGGCTGGCTCTGGGGCTGAGGCAATCTCAGGCTACAAACATACCCACACCCTGCAGCAGCAGTAGTTTGGGTGTGGGAGGGGGCACAGGACTGGGGCTGGGGTGCATGGCAGCGCTTACCTCAGGAGGGATCCCCAGAAGCAACTGGCATGTGTTTGCAGTTCCTGGGCGGAGGGGCTCTGCGTGCTGCCCCTGCCTGCAAGCACCTCTTCTCCGCAGCTTCCACTGGCTGCAGTTCCCGGGTAATGGGTACTGTGGAGCAGTCGCTCATGGCAGGGGCAGCACATGGAGCCCCCTTAGCCTTCCCTCCCTTTAGGAGCTGCAGGGACATGCCACTTCTGGGGAGCCATGTGGAGCTAGGTAGGGAGCCCGCCAGCCCTGCCAACTCTCCCATCCCAACACCAGTGGGGGTTCCAGGCCACACGCCCCACCCCCCAGCCCCTGTGGTCCCCCAGCCCAAGTTTTAGTTAGGGGTATATAGTACAAGTCATGGACAGGTCATGGGCAGTTAATTTTAGCTTACTGCCCACGACCTGTCCATGACTTACTAAAAATACCTGTGACTGAAACGTAGCCTTATTCAAAGTACATGAGCTGTAATTCAGCAAAATACAAGTTCATACATCTAGGAAGAAATAACGTAGGTTACAAACACAGAATGGAAGAATGTATTCTGGAAAGCATGGACTCAGAAGAATTTAGGGGTCAAAATGGACAACCAACTGAACTGTGTACCTGTGGGATGCAGTGGCTAAGAGAGCTAAGATGTATGTATAAAAGCAGAAGAATGATGACTAGGAGCAGGAAGATGGTACCATCTGAGTATATGCAACTGGTGAAACCATTACTGAAAATGGTGTCTGGATCCAGATCCACCTTTCAAAAAGGATGTTGAAAAACTGCAAAGTGGTCAGACAAGAGTTTCAAGAATGATCTGAGGTCTGGAAAATTTGCCTTAGACAGTGAGAAGGTAAGAAGATCAGTCTGTTTGGTTGACCCAAGAGAAGATAAGAGCTGACATTATTGAGGTTTATAAGCACTTAGGTGAGGAGAAAATTTTAGATAGTACAGGGCTTTTCAATCTCACAAACAAAGGCATAACAGGATCCAATAGCTGGAAGTTGAAGCAAGAAAACAAATGTGTACCTTATTTCCAGTCTGAATTTAACTGCGAGGGTAATTACCATTACAACATGTTAAGGGATTTGGTGGATTCTCCATCATGTGAAATATTTAAATCAAGACTGAATGTCTTTCTGAAAGACCTGCTTTAGCTTAGCCACATGATATGGCCACGATACAGGAATTAATGGGTAAAATTCTACGGCCTGTGTTGTCCAGGAAGTTGTACTAGATGATGATATGCTTCCTTGTGGCTTTTAAATCTCCATCTGCGACCCAATATGGGATATACTCTTTTATAGGTCAGTGCAGACCTAAGTTCCCTCTAAGCTGCGCAGCGGGCTATCAAGTGCCACACAGGCGGGCGGGAGTGGCACCTTTCCCCCAGCCCCAGAGCTGCTGTTGCGAGAGAAGGCTGGGGGAAGCCCTCTCTCCATGTTGTAGCCCTGGGGCAGCCTGCATCCCAAACTGCTCATCCCCGGCCCCACTCCAGAGCCTGAACCCCTGCCAAAGCCCTGCCCCCATCCCACTCCACCCCTCTGCCCCAGCCCTGAGCCCCTTCCAGCACCCCAAACCCCTCATCCCCAGCCCCACTCCCAAGCCTGACCCCTAATCGGAGCCCTTCCCGCCCCCCTGCCCCCCGCACTCCAACCCTCTGCCCCAGCCCTTGGCCCCACCCCCACCATACATCACCTTCATATTGGTAACCATTACAAAATACATTCCGCACATTAATGTAAATAATTACAGGAAACATTAGTGCAGACCCCAATGTCCCAACATAGTGCTAACAAGATGACTCAGCAGAGAGAACTTTCCAATGTGTGTCAGTATTGACTGTAATGCTCCATCAGGGTACTATAGGTCAATGGTTCTCAACCAGGGTATGCATACCACTGGGGGTATGCCAAGGTCTTCCAGGGAGTACATCAACTCATCTAGATATTTGCCTAGTTTTACACAGGCTACATGAAAAGCAGTAGCGAAGTCAGTACAAACTAAAATTTCATACAAGGACTTCTTTATACCACTCTATATACTATGCAGTGAAATGTATGTACAATATTTATACTCCAATCAATGTATGTTATAATTATATGGTAAAAATCAGCAAGTAAGCAATTTTTCAATAATAGCGTGCTGTGACACTTCTGTATGTTTATGTCTGACTTTGTTAGCAAGTAGTTTTTAAGTGAGGTGAAACTTGGGGGTATGCAAGACAAGTCAGACTCCTGAAAAGGGGACCGTAATCTGGAAAGGTTGAGAGGCGAGCCACTGCTCTAGGCCCTGTGATCTGAAAGACTGCCTATAGCATAAGATGTAAAATAAATGTGAGGATTAAATATCCTTTGGCACTCTTTATGAGGTTTGCAATGCTAGACAATGCCAACTCAGATAATTACATACTGCTTCCCTACAGTTCAAATTGTAGGTTTATTTGAATACAGAATTTATCCTTTTCCCTTCTAGTATCCCTGCTTTTCAGTGTTGTAGGTCCAGAACGCCTGGTGAGTCCCATCACAGAGGTGAGGGTTAAAGGAGTTCTATGATTACACATTTGTTTGGCCTCCTTCCAGATGAAAGGCCCAATATACATGCAGGGGAATTACAGGACAGATGACAAATACAAACTGCAGGGAACTTTAGCATCTGATTGTCACACTGTTCTCCTACTCAGCCTTCCTGTCAGATAGCTTAGATCCTCTGAATCTCTGTTCCCAGGATGATTCCTAATCAGGCTTCTTTCCTTGAAATCTTTTCCCTCTAGGAATCAAGGGAAATTTTCATTAAAAGAAAGCTGCCTCTCCTCTTCTTCTTTAATTCCAGATGGAAATCTTGATGGTCCACATACTATACACCCAACAAGCTTGGAACCTGCTTTGAAGCCACTATCCTTTGTTAGAATCTGTCACCACCACTCCAATCAGCTTCTCTCCCTTATCCACTTGGGAATAACAGTTTCTGTAGCACTCCCAACCCAAGGATCAACTGATTGAGCACAGCAGAGTCTAGCAGGTCTCTTAGTAAAGTTCCACACCTTTTCAAAGTGCCATGCATCTTTGGATAGTACCCTTTTCCCAAAGATTGTTTTTCCAGACAGTGAATCCTTCTCTCTCTTCAACAGCACTGACCCAACTCTCTAGAAGGTAGAGGCTGCAATCAGAGTGCAAAATAAGTATCATTATTGATCCCCAGCTCAGGCAGCTCTTACCTGACTACGTCGCTGCTTCAGTTTGATCTTGACAAGAAGAATGAGGCAAACGAGAGAGACCACCACAAAAAAGGCGAGGAAAATCCCCATGTCAAAGTACTCTGTGGGTTGCTGAAGATGACAGAAGAAATTTAACTTACCACCCCAGGCAGATCACATTCAAATCCATTGCTATGCCCTTCAAATCCATTTCCCCCTTCTCTAATTTCTTGATAATTATGATTTCCATGAATGCCCTGTGGGCAAGAACCACATTGGTGGAAAAATCCACTGCATATGTTAGCCTCTCTCTTGACCTGAGAGCCCTGATGCATGAGCCAGAATCTTAAGTCAATATCACTGAGTGAGGTCAATTAATATTATTTTATAAAATTCCATGTACTTAATAGTCAGGGGTGTCCTTTACATGCAGGGATATGGCAAACAATCTGAAATAAAAAAAAATGGGAAGAAGTCACATTTGTCGCAGGAATGTAAGTATGCGATGGGACACAGTTATGACCAGCCTTAGAGTATAAGGTTTACAGCAGCTCTGAACTCAATGTTGGTTCTACAAACAACAAGTTTCACCAGAGTGAATCACAGTTACCAACAGCTCCAATGGGTTTTTGGTATAATTCTATTTTTGAAGCAAGTAAAATCAACATATCTGAGTCCTCAGGAAAATATCGATTGCTCAAATGAGTCATGCTTTCTAATACAGCTGATGCTTTAGGAATACAGTAAAAATGAACTAGAAACCTGGTCTACACAAATTTTTATAAAAAAGAGGAGTCCGGTGGTACCTTAAAGACTAACAAATTTATTTGGGCATAAGCTTTCATGGGTTAAAAACCCACTTCTTCAGATGCATCAGGCTGTCAGATGCAGTTTGTTTTTTACCCACAAAAGCTTATGCCCAATAAATCTGTTAGTCTTTAAGGTGCCACTGGACTCCTAGTTGTTTTTGTGGATACAGACTAACATGCTACCCCTCTGTAACTTGGCACTGATTTTTATGTTCCCTTTTCTCATATAAACTACATGTAGGAAGTGTTCAAGATGTCTTGGGAACATCCACTCTTTCCAATCTAGAGAATAAAGTCTCAGATTTCTTTGTTAATCCATGTGTGAAAAATGCAGTCAAGAAATGTTCACTAACATCAGACAGACTGCTTTCCTGGGGGTAGAATACAATTATTAGCTGCTTTTTTTTTTTTAATGTTTTGTTTTCTTTATTAATGGACCATTATAATACAAAAAACAAACACACACAAAATTCCCTGTGTAATAAATATAGGACCCAGGCTGTGAACCTCCTCCTTAACACTGGTGAGATGTTACTCACTTAGGAAATCCCATGGAAGTCAATGATACTTTCTGAGTGAGTAACTAACTGTTCTCCAGTCAGCAATCATGGAAAGCATCACACTACATGTTATCAAATCAATGCTATTTAAAAGGTGCTACATGAAGCAACAGCAACACAATCCCCACTGCCCACTAAGCCTCACCCGTGGGGGCCGGTGCTGAATCCTTGCTCGTGCCACTTTCTGCTTGTTAACTATGTTCATCAGTTTGACAGCATCAGCCCCCTTCACATACACCACTGGCCTCTTCAAAGGGTCTTCTGAGCCCTGGTTCAGCTAGATGAGAACACAGTAAAATTCCATTAAACAGATTTATTTCAGATCTCTCTTTTCAAGAGAAGGAGAGAAGACCATGGGTGAATGAAGATAGCACTAGATACACCACTTGTCCTTTTGTAGTGCATCCTTTCATCCGAGAATTTCAAAACACTTTACAAACATAAAATTAAGTTAAAAACTTGAGTTAAAATTAGGCCTGTCCATTAATCGCAGTTAACTCATGTGACTGACTAAAAAATTAATCATAATTAAAAAAATTAATCGTGATTGATCAGTTTTAATTGTGCTGTTCAACAACAGAATATCAATTGAAATTTATTAAGTATTTGTGGATGTTTTTCTACATTTTTCAAATATACTGATTTCAATTACAACACAGAATGCAAAGTCCACAGTGCTCACTTATTTATTACAAATATTTGCACTGTAAAAATGATAAACGAAAGAAATATTTTTAATTCACTTCATACAAGTACTATAGCGCAATCTCTTTATTGTGAAAGTGCAACTTACAAATCTAGATTTTTTTTTGGTTACATAACTGCACTCAAAAACAAAACATAAAACTTTAGAGCCTACAAGTCCATTCAGTTGTACTACTTGTTCAGCCAATCGCTCAAACAAGTTTGTTTACATTTACAGGAGATAATGCTGCTCGCTTCTTGTTTACAACGTCGCCTGAAAGTGAGAACAGGTGTTTGCATAGGCCAATGGGAGCTTTGGAGGAGGTAGCCCCAGGCAAGGGCAGTGCACACAGCCCTCTGACACCCCCGCACTCCCAGGGCCGCAGGAACATGATGTGGGCCGTTTCCAGGAGCGGGGCAGGGCCAGGGAAGGCAAGGACCCTGCCTTAACGCGGGGCGCTGCTGCCGCTCCAGGTAAGCAGCATGGGGCTGGAGCCTGCACCCCAACCCCCTGCCCTGAGCCTCCTCCAGCATTCCATGCCCCCTCCCCACACTCCAACCCCCTGCCCTGAGCCCCTGCCTGCACCTCACATCCCTCCTGCACCCCAACCCCTTGCCCTGAGCACCTTCCTGCATCCTGCACCACCTCCTGCACCCCAACCTTCTGCCCTACAGTCATGGCCCTGCATGCAATTTCCTCACCCAGATGTGGCCCTCAGGCCAAAAAGTTTGCCCACCCCTGTTATAGAATATCTACGCAGCACACATTTCATCAGCAAAATTCAAGCTCCTAGCTTATGAGACCTTTGACTTATGAGCTAATAATAAGTTCTTTCCGTCTTCAACAGCAGAGCTTGTAAACTCACTGATACAGTTATTTGGCTTCTAATGCTTACTTGAACCAACAGGTACACACTTGGGTCTTAATCTGCAAAGAATTATTCATGTGTGTAGTCAAACTGACAGTTTGAATTTACCAAAAATGTCTTTATGTAATGGAGGAATCCTCTCTAATCTAGAGACTAACTTGAAGCATCAACCACAGCCACAAGCATAGCTGAAACTCAGAATTTTGGCACACAAACTGCTTCCCCTATAAGTGTCCTGGGACCACTGCACAGACCTACTTGAGATCCTTTCAAAGTATTAAACCTTAGCAATCTCTAAGCATATATTATGTATCAGAGTGGGGAAAGGTCTAGACTAGAGGACTCCTCTGTTACAAGATGACATATGCAGTAAATTCAAAAGGTCTAATCTGACACAGAAGAACCATGGGATAGATAAAATCACAAGGCATGACCAGAAGGGGACAGAGATGCAGCTATCCTTGTAACTGCTACACCCTTACACACTTATTTTCCCCTCAAAGGAAATTTTCTGGGCCTGACTCACCCTGGAAATTATACCCTAGGAATTCAAGTATTCTGTTAATTTTAAAGATGAGGGAACAAAAATCTAACATTGATTCTCAGCCTGAGAGTCACGATCCTGAGAGAGCCTCAAACAGGTCAAAAGGTTATAGCCATCCTCCATTTTTTTTTAAATGATTGGATGGGAGAGGGTCCCCAAACTTTTCTGTTGTAACAAGGGTTCACAGTCCAGATAGGTCAGGTGTTCCCAGCCTATTCCACGGTCACACAGCCTAGTGCCAGGAAGAAGCACTTGTGACAAACCACAGGTCAAGGAGAACACTTGCTTAGCCTTGAAGGATGCAAGCAATTTGGTCTCAGAACTTGTGACTTTTGCTCATTAACCTGTGTCAGGAGGTGACACAGGAATAGCTGCTACATGCGGAGCTGCACAGGCCAAATTATAGTTCCCTTTAAGTGATGGCTAGGAGCAGGAGGCAAGCTTGTAACAAATAACGGGACAGAAAAAAAATGTGGCCCTTCTCTTCTATACATAATGTGCAGGCTGAGACAGAATAAAATGACTGATCAACTTAGCAGGTGTTTGCACAGAAGGATTCTTTGTTTAGAGTTTGCAGGCTCTGACATTGAGAGCTTATCCATTAAATCTAGCCTTGCAGGATATGATCAAAGGAAGCCTTAGGATAGTAAAAAAAACGAAAACAACCTTTGCAGCAAGCTCTTCTTTTTCTTTTCTCTCAGGATGGGGGGGGAATGGAAGAGGGAGTTCTCTTCCTTAGATTACTGCTGCAAACCTGGATCATGGCTTTTAGTCAGGACGAGGCTTTAGATGTGAAGGCACAGGATGCACAGGGTGTCAAAGTTCCTTTTAAGTAACTGCTGTAAATACATTCTTTCACTAAGGATCTCTGAGACCGCTGTATGGGGAGAGCCAAATTTATCCCACTTTTCACTGATTAAAAAAACCAAACCAAATAGTGTAGCATATATGCTGGTATGTTTCTACCAGGCATTCTGCACTCACTACCTCATCCTTGCTTTCCTTTTTCTTGAGGGAGAAATACTAGCAGAGAAGTCATGGCACTGAGTTCTCGCTTAATGCCAACACCTTATATACTTTCAAGACAAGTTAATTAATATCCTTTATACCAAGTGCTCCAGAGCACGAGCCCAAGTCTGCAGAACAGAAGTCAGAGGAAGAAGGGGATTCATTTTTCTACAAAGACGACTACTTATCTGGAGGCTCTCAGAAGCTTTCCAAAAAATTTTATTAGGATGTATTGGAAGTCACCTTTTCCTTAGGAGAGTAGCTCAAGGACGAAAGGGAAGAATTTGAGGGGGTCACTTAGATCCATGCTCAGGAGCTATCCCCAGGGATCACCAGAGTGGTTTGATGAGAAAGTGGATGGCTCGACAAAGAAGAGGCAGGTGCAGACTCACCTTATATCTTTAAAGCACTGACCAGGGGCTGTAACGTGACTACACATGAATCATCACATTAAGGAAACCAGTGTCTTCAGGTGGAGTAATATCCCTGAAAGGAACGATTCCAAGGCACTGGGGGTCACAGTTGTCAAGGGTAGTAGTGCTGAATTTGGTGATGGGCATTTGGGGCAGTGGATTTGATGGCCCAGCCATCTTGCAAGTATAGGGCAGATTCCCTTTGACCAGATTCTGAGCACACGTCCCACAGGCCCTAGTTCTGTCCATGTCTGTACTAGATATCATGCCACTTTCCCCTGGAACCTGACTGCTCCCTTGCCTGAAGTGAAGCACTGACGTCAGTCCATGATCCACTGCTGCAGGACTCCTCCTGGTCACCAGTGACCTCCCACAGGGCCGCTGCTCGCTCTTTTTGTGCTACCATGTCTGCATCCAGGTTACACCACTACCCCTGCTGGCCCAGGGATGGGGAAAAATGAGAAGATCAGGAGAGTAGAGAAAGGAGGGCTGTCAACAGAACCCAAGGGTGGGGGGCTAAATCCTCAAGATCAGAGTGGAGCTACTTAGAAGCTGTGTGCTGTTGCACAGAAGCAGCAGACTGGGCCTATGAGGAGGCAGTTGGAAGGTTTATTTAGGAAGAGCAGTTTAGGCACTAACACTCAGAGTTTCACTTGCTCCTGTAGCCAGTCAGTTTCCACACTAGAGGATTCCTTCCATGTGTGAAAAATCAAGAATTACTCATGGAAGTAAATGTTGCAAAATCAGGGCCTAAGCTACATGCAAGTGATCTGTTTTAACATTTTACACCTCCACTTGCAGATAGTCTCTAATATACATGCTCTGTACTCAATTTTCAAACATGTTTCTTCCAGAATTGAAACCAGCTCTTTCAAACCTAATCATGCAGGCTTTCAACCACGAGGACTATACACAGGCCCAATTTAAATTTTCATACTGGAGCTATTTTTGTCGTAGCCCTGTTCAAAAAAGCAGTTAGAATTCTTTTCCACACTTGTAAAAGTATTTTCCTGCTCCCATAACTCAGAACTGGCTGAAGAGATTTTGCTCAAACTTCCCACAAAAACACAATCCTACCCTCCCAAAGTGAATAAAAGTGACACACAAAACCAACTCCACTAGCAAGAGGCAAAGCCTGGAAAATGTCAGTCCAAAAAGTGAGAAAACAGGGGTGTAAAACAGAAAATATTTTGCAACCTGAACTGCAGTGGCTGCTGCTAGTGGGCACTACACTGAAGCATCCCCTCCACCCTGTACACCAAATACTCTCCCTTTGAGATGAGGGGGTGAAGGGAGCATCCTGGACAACACAGAGATAGATTACAACAGTGTCTTAAAAAAAAAAAGTAGTGAAAAGGCTGAGGTGGTACTCAGTGCGTGTGTGTGCTGTGCAAAGGGAAGTACTCACATCCCCCCTTTCCGGGGACATTACCTCTTTCACCGGAAAGAAGAATCAATAGAAATGCAGCAGATTAAAAAGTTGGAAACAATACAGACTTCTCTGGCTTTCCCATTCTCCACCACCCTCTGTCAGGGTACTTGCTTGAAGAGGGGGAGGGAAAAACCCAAACACCACATCCCCAGAGAGAAGAGCAGGTGTGTCTATTCTAGGACAGCTCTATTATGAGAGCAAAGAACACAGCTCACAATTCAGAGTTTGGTGTACAGCAGCCCTAACAGTGAGGGTAAAGCTCATACAGACTGGGATAAGTCTGGGCTCGCTACTTTGTACCTGGTCAATGGCATCTGGGTTTTCAGAAACATCAAAGATGACAGCTGTGGCTCCTCGCTGCACTGCCCGCTTTGCCTGCAATGAGAAAAAGATAATGCCCCTTTAACACCTCCCAAAAGGGAAATGTTCCCCCTGCTCCCTACCTCTTCCCATCCCAGCAACCAGTGATGCTTCTAGGCATAAGCAGATTAAGCATGCTTAGGGCCCCGAGCAGCTCAGGAGGCCCTCTATTTGCGCGTGTGCACATGTCTGTGTGTTCCTGCTTTGGGCCCCGAAGGGGCTCGCACTGCCTCTGCCAGCAGCAGCCTACTCTCTTTCACTTTCACATGCTAGGCAGGAAGTAAACATGATTAAAATGGTTTTTATTTCCATATAATCAGAAGGCAAATACAAATGCAGGGATAACAATCTCTACTGCAGGGAGTAACCAACCGCTCCAGGGCATCCATGGTGCCCTTCCCAGCCCCCCTCAGTCTCAGATGAGAGTTAAACTTTTACCACTTTTTTAAACATTTCTTAGAACTGAAAGAATTAAGTAACTAAGAGAGATAAGCCCTCTCTGCAGACCACATAGGAGGGAGGAAGTGCTGTGGGGCTCTATTAGAAAATCTTTTCTGCAGTGAGAAAGAGGAAAAAGGGTTCACCTTTGGCAAGCGTAAAAGGAGACTCAGGGCCATTAAACATGCCATCTTTAAAGTCTCCTAAATCCATTCTCTCTGCAGTTATGACAAATTCTGTCCAGTGAGACTCGGACTGTGTGTTCCCCAGACGTTTTGAAAAGACATTGCTATGTCTGTCCACTAGAGGTCAGTCTTACTGCATGCAGCATCTCCACTCAGAGAAGATCAATTCTATTTGATTTGTGAAGGGTTTATACCAGGTGTTGGCAACCTTTCAGAAGTGCTGTGCCGAGTCTTCACTTATTCACTCTAAGTTAAGGTTTCACGTGCCATTAATACACTTTAATGTTTTTAGAAGGTCTCCTTCTATAAGTCTATAATATATAACTAACCTATTGTTGTATGTAAAGTAAATAAGGTTTTTAAAATGTTTAAGCAGCTTCATTTAAAATTAAATTAAAATATAGAGCCCCTCCGGACCAGTCTCCAGGACCTGGACAATGCGAGTGCCATTGAAAACCAGCTTGCGTGCTGCCTTCGGCACTCGTGCCATAGGTTGCCTACTTCTGGTTTATACCAAGGGACCATAATTCAGAACTGGGAGTGACCAAGAGCCAGCCAGGGACACTGGTATGTATTAAAATCCTCTGGGATAGTGAAATGGGAGCTGCAGGCACCTTTCACTGCAGCGTCTGTAAGTGTCTCTGCAACCTCTACTGAAATGTTGTCCTGTAACTTCCTACCGCAAAACAATTGTCACTGAATCATCACAACTAGCACTACAACTCCAATTAAAAAAAAAAAACCAACAGGAGTCCTTGTGGCACCTTAGAAACTAAAAGTTTATTTGGGCACACGCTTTTGTGGGCTAAAACCCACTTCATCGGATGCATGCAGTGGAAAATACAGTAGGAAAAATATAAACACTGGAATAGATTGCCTAGGGAAGTTGTGGAATCTCCATCTCCAGAGATATTTAAGAGTAGGTTAGATAAATGTCTATTAGGGATGGTCTAGACAATATTTGGTCCTGCCATGAGGGCAGGGGACTGGACTCTATGACCTCTTGAGGTCCCTTCCAGTCCTAGAGTCTATGAGTCTATAAATACACACACACACAGATACACACACACCCCCATGAAAAAATGGGTGTTGCGATATCAACTCTAACGAGACTAATCAATTAAGGTGGGCTATCATCAGCAGGAGAAAAAAAAAAAACTTTTGTTGCGATAATCAAGATGGCTCATTTCAAACAGTTGACAAGAAGGTGTGAGTAACAGTAGGGGAAAAATTAGCACGGGGAAATAGTTTTTACTTTGTGTAATGACCCATTCACTCCCAGTCTTTATTCAAGCCTAATTTAATGGTGGACAGTTTGCAAATTAATTCCAGTTCTATAGTTTCTTGTTGGAGTCTGTTTCTGAAGTGTTTTTGTTGGAGAACTGCAACTTTTAGGTCTGTAACTGAGTGACCAGGAAGGCTGAAGCGTTCAACTGGTTTTTGAATATTATAATTCTTGACGTCTGATTTGTGTCCATTTATTCTTTTGCATAGCGACTGTCTGGTTTGGCCAATATACATGGCAAAGGGGCATTGCTGGCACATGACGGCATATATTACATTGGTAGATGTGCAGGTGAACGAGCTCCTGATGGCATGGCTGATGTGATTAGGTCCTAGGACGGTGTCCCTTGAATAGATGTGGACAGTGCTGGCAATGGGCTTTGTTGCAAGGATAGGTTCCTGGGTTAGTGTTTTTGTTGTGTGGTGTGTAGTTGCTGGTGAGTATTTGTTTCAGGTTGGGGGGCTGTCTGTAAGCAAGGACTCGCCTGTCTCCCAGGGTCTGTGAGAGTGAGGGATCGTCCTTCAGGATAGGTTGTAGATCTTTGATGATGCACTGGAGAGGTTTTAGTTGGGGACTGAAGGTAACGGCTAGTGGCGTTCTGTTACTTTCTTTGTTGGGCCTGTCCTGGAGGGGTGACTTATGGGTATTCTTCTGGCTCTGTCAATCTGTTTCTTCAGTTCAGCAGGTGGGTTTTGTAGTTTAAGAATGCTTGATAGAGATATTGTAGCTGTTTCTCTCTCTGTCTGAGGGATTGGAGCAAATGCAGTCATATCTTAGAGCTTCGCTGTAGACAATGGATTGTGTGATGCGGTCTGGATGAAAGCTGGAGGCATGTAGGTAAGTATAGCCGTCAGTAGGTTTCTGGTATAGGGTGGTGTTTTTGTGACCATCGCTTATTAGCACTGTGGTGTCCAGGAAGTGGATTTCTTGTGTGGACTGGTTCAGGCTGAGGTGGGATGGAAATTGCTGAAATCATGGAATTCCTAAAGGGCTTCTTTTCCCTGGGTCCAGATGATGAAGATGTTGTCAGTGTAGCGCAAGTAGAGTAGGGGCATTCGGGGATGCAGCCATGAAAACAACAGAGAAATCACAGGGCCCTGACCCTTTGTAGAGAGAACAATGCAGCATGTGTTTAAATCCAATAGGAAATAAATAGATGGTACAAACATCCCTGTTACGGGGTAATATTGATGTTTTACCACAAGAAACAAAATTGGCTGCAAGTGTGAAGGACTAACTGGTCATTTTCTCTGCTCCATTCTCTCTCTATTGTTTTCATTTAAAACCTAATAAAGCACATCAGACAGCACCTGAGGGAAAGCAGCTCCCAGACAGGGTCTCTGCCTCAGCCCAGCAAATATTTATCTCCTTTGAAGTCAGAACACCTGGCTAATCGCTAATAGCTGTTGGGAATGAAGTGCTAAAAGGAATCTGATCTAGTAAAGCTCTTCTTCTCTGCCATGGAGATGTGCCAGTGAAGTGGCAACTCACCCAGTATTGCCCAGAAGGGTTCTCTCACAGATGCCCTGCACTTGCTCAAGTGTTGCAGGCATGTAGACTTTAGAGCCTGTTAGAAAGCAGTTCTTTCTCAGTGGGCAGATGTGAAGAGCTTTTGATCTCTGGAGATTATTATACTTTTGAAGTATGTCTGGGTTTGGATCATTTTGCACAGAATGGTGAACAAGCAGGTTTGCAGTAGATAACCCAAAAATTACCAAACACACAGTCTGGTCACTCATTACTATCCTGCAGCACAGAATCATAGAAGTTAGAGGCCACTTGGACTCTGAAAGAGCATCCATACAGAGGTTCAATGCAGTTTAATTAATCCACTTTAAATTCACTGCTTTAGCTAATCTGAATTACATTTCCTGAGGTCTCTGTGTAGACAAGCTCTTATTCATAGGTTTTTCTCTATAGCAATTTAGTTAATAGGAGTATTCCGCAGACTTGAGAAATTTATAATTTGATCCTGAGACTCATCAGGTATAATTTTGGGTTGCCTCATCTTGACTTGTTCTCTCACAATACACGCTAAAGAACAAAAAGGCCCAGCAGCTCTTGAATGTCAAACTCTTACACCTGTATTTTCTGTAAGCTGAAGATGACAAAGAACCACAATGCCTCCAGCTACTAGCATCTGGGTACTTGTGGGACACCACACAACCTTGCGGCATATTTCCAGAGAGCATGTTACAATATCCACTGAGTATTGCAGCATTAGCGCGCCACTGCAATTGCAAGCTCCTCTTCCATAGACAAATAAAAGGCTCAGCACAGCAACCCAACTGGTATTTTCTAGGCTGGCTGGCATGAGGCTTGGGGGAATCAAAGGATGTTACAGCTACATGAAGAGTAACTGTCATACAGCAGAGGAAGCTGAGAAATGCTGCTGCATTAGTCCACAAAGCAGCACCTACTGACAGAGCTGCTGAGCAATGGTGCCATAAGTCCTACCACTTTGCCAAGAAGATTAGAACAGCTGACATCCTGACTTGAGTGCCCCCACCCCAGCTCCAACTTCCCTGCATAAACTTGAATGCACTCAGCTCATTAAAGAAAGTGAGTCTCAAACATATTACAATACCAGCTTTAATTCCTAACCTTAATAGTGGTATCAGGAGCATAAGTAGCATAAGACCGCAGCTCCGGTTCAGGAGATATTAATGCACTTTACATGCCCTAAGCACTACACAGACTTAATAGATAACATACAACATTATGTTGCAACTACAGCAGGAGAGAGCAAGCCCACTGGTCCCAGTAAAATACAAAATGTTGGCTATTATATGAGAGAGATCTGGTTGTAGACAAGCCAATCATGGAAACTGGGATTAAATAAATGCCACTACCTATTTCTGCAGCAAACTTGCTTAGCTAGTTTCACTGTAGACAATTATAACCAAGCAAGGCAGGATTTTGCTAGGCCCCAAGTAAAGGCAGAAAACTCAACTTTACTTTTAATTCTCACTTGTCACTTTTTCCCTTTCTCCACCCTTGTTATTCCTATTTCCATAAAGGTGGCCACACAAGCACAAGGCTAACAAGCATGCTGGTCAGCTACTGTTCCCTGAGGCATGAGTCAAAAGTATGACACAAGTAACCCTTCATCAGTCTACAGACTAAGGATTGGAAGCCCTGTCTCAAAAAAGTGCCCTGTTTTCAAACTGAAACTTTTCATTCCAAAGGAAATTACCTCTAACACCCCCTCACACCCCACACAAAAGGTTGAAACGGTGAGGGGCAGCACAGCAGTCACTTCAAAGACTGGACACTGTTTTCTTTGGCTTTGTTTAGATTCTGATCAGAAGGGTGAAAACAGACCAAACGTGTGAACTAAGCTATTACAGAGTCTGACTCATTACATCTCCACAGACACTAAAATCAAGTCTCTGACCAAGTTACCAACTTAAAGTAACCACAAGAACAGATTAGAAAGGGGGGTTCTCCTCACAGTAAATATAAAGGAAGTGTAATTCAGTTCGACAATGAGATATGAAAGCTTCAGATGTGGAAATATAAGCGGGTGTTAGAGCGGACTTGGGTGGGGGCGGAGTGCTTTACACATACAATACACATGCATACGCTATGGATCCCATTCCAGCATTCCGCTCAGCTCCACTTTCCATAATTTAGTTGCAGCTTGGCCTGACCTTCCAGGTTTCCCTGGCAAGAGATCAAAGAGCAGAAGCCACAAACACACCACAGAAAGCACAGTCTCTTTCTCTCCCCCCCGCCTCCACCGCAGCCTCTCCCCTTCTGGTCCCGTCCCTCCGTTTTTAAAATCACAGCACTTTGTTGAGAAGCAAGCGAGTGTGAGCAGGCAGGGGCCTGAACACAGGCCTTTTCTTCACCTGATTTTCAGCTCTTTCCCTTAGCTCTGTGAAGGTAACTCAGCAAGAGAAACCTTCGCACCTGCACTGCAGGAGAGGGAGGAACAGGCAGCTGCATGTCTTCCACCCCACAATAATAAAGAGAACTCTTGAAAGTTGTGGTGCAAAGCCTCACTGCTTCCACAAAGGCCTCTCTCCCCACTCCTCAAAAACATCTTTTTGGATAATTAAAAGTCATTAAACCTTTGAAAGTTTCCTATCTGCTGCTTACTCAGAGCCCTCCTGCTTACTGAAGATGCAATTTAAGCCTAACTTAAGAAGATACTACTTCATAAAGTGCCTTTCTGCATTAAAAGTAAATAAAGTATCAGTTAATGTTTAAAGACTACTTGTTACTCTTAAAAAAAAATGTAGCAGCCAAAATGTAAACCAAGAAGAAAGGTACAAGCTGAAAAAGGTAGGAGGTTGGGAGGCTACTGCACAGAGGTTATAACAGGGGTTACCAACCTTTCAGAAGTGGTGTCCCGAGTCTTTTTATTCACTCTAATTTAAGGCTTCGCATGCCAGTAATACATTAACATTTTTAGGTCTCTTTCTTTAAGACTATAATATATAACCAAACAATTGTGGTATGTAAAGTAAATAAGTTTTTTCAAATGTTTAAGAAGCTTCATTTAAAATTAAATTAAAATGCAGAGCCCCAGACCGGTGGCCAGGACCCAGCTTGCGTGTCGCCTTCCGCACGCGTGCCATAGGTTGCCTACCCCGGGTTATAATATGCAGAGTCAAACAGCAACACATTTCCTTAAGTCTCAATTCCCACACAAATGACTTTGGCAAAGTGAAGCTACATTGCAGATGCATATCCATGTTTGAACCTATGCTACTTATCAAGAGCATTAGAGTTAAAAACAAGAAATAGCCCCCCTTTCCTCCTCCCAAAAGTTAGAACCCTCAGAAACAGAATTACTGTTCTAGTTGTCAAACAAGGTACCAAACCTTAACTCTACCTTGTAGAGCGAGCAAGCCTCCCATGTTCCTCTATCTGCATGTGGCATATGAAAAATGTATACATCACAGAAACTGGACTAAGATCTGGTTATTATACATGCCTGCCAAAGCAAGTATGATATCTGGCACCATTCTAACTTTTGCCATTTTAAAAAAAGAGCTCTAATTTAATTATTTGAGCATTTGCATGGTTGCATATAGAGATATGCTAGCTCTGTGTATATGTATAACAATATTTGGGTACTTGGCTGCCACATGGAATCATAGCTCCTTTCAGGCTTAAGCCCTAAGCACCTGAGATACTGACTACTCTCTGCTCCTGGTAGGAATGGGCCATTAATGAAGACTGGGGAATAAATGCCTTCGGCATTCTGTGTGTCTAAGCAGGAATCTGTAAAGTTCTTCTACATCTCACTAGAATAAATAAAAAACCATAAACATCACAGTCATCTTATGAATAAGTTTTAGGAATGATCTACCTGGAAAAGTCAGGTCACTTGGTGTCTTGCTTGACAAACTGAACCTTAAATACACCATTTCCTGGTATTCAATCTTTTTTTTGTTTTTTTTGGAGGGCGGGGGAGAGGAGAGTAAGGGGACGTTATTTAGGTCTGTGGGGTTTTTGGGTTTATTTTTTTTTAACTCCAATATTCTCATGAGATAACACACATTCACACAACTGGTTTGGGCTTGCAACCCTAACTCCACCATAAAACTTTGTTCTGGATGTGGAAATTGTCTTAGCATCATTAAAAAAAACCCACCAAAGGCCCATTGGACAGGAGCCATTTCCAGCAAACCCAAGGAAGCTGACAAGAGGGGAGGCCTAACCGAGCAAAGATCTAGGATAGGGAGGGTGAGAAAGTGGGGCAAAAGTCTCCTCTTTGCCAAAGAATGTAAGGTAGCATCTGTGGTGGAGAGTTATCTCCACACAATCTCTGTAGGCCCTTGGATCTGTGGAAGGGCAGGGTCATCTGTACAGAGGCCCTGTACTCTTGCCACTGGCTCTGGCCACTAGTTAGACTCAACACCCTGAGGGCGGGTGACTTGGGTCCCCAAAAAGGGGGAGGGTCTGCAGATCAGTTGATATACCCTGCAAGCTGGTATTACTTTTCCCATGAACTTCCACAGAGCTTGAATGGGGGTAATGTGCCTGTTCTCCAACCCTGTCAACCCTATCTCTACCTCTCCCCAGCACTGACCCCAGTCCACATTGAGGAGGGAGCCCTCTATAAGGTCTGGGCTGGAATGCCGCTGCAAAAGGAGCTGAAGTCCTGCACATGGATTAAGAGGGGTGTAATGTGGCATTCGATAGAAATGCACTTGCTGTATAAGAATGTAGCAAGAAAACTATGCACCATCTTAGTTGAGTAGGGCACAGTCATGCCTCAAGATGGGGTCCAGAAGCTTAGGGACCATTTACACAGCTGTTCCTGTGCTAGTCCTATACCTGTATTGTCCTATACCTTAATTAATTGTAAGAACGCAGCCCCAGGGAGGAAGAGGAAGTCAGAACCCAGGTACAGAGGAAAAGCCGTTAAGGGTTTGATTTTCAGAGATGCCAAGTATTTATGGCCACTCTCTGGCCAGTTGGTTTCAGCAGAATCCCATTTATAACTGTGTTTATTGATCACAAGTTCACACAATGAATAGGGTGGCGGTAGCAGAGAGCATCTCTGATAGTCACAGGTGACATCAATCTGCCATACAGAAATAGCTTATACCGGGGGTAGTCAATAGGCAGACCATGGCCTAAATTCATATTGCCAGATGCCGTTGAATGGACCTCTAAATCTTTTTATTTAACTTATTATTGTTATTATTTTCTTGAGCAAGAAATTTGGACCTTGACAAAAAATAATTGACTACCTATGGCCTACACTTCTCACAATCTGACTGGGAAAAACATGGTCTTTGGGAGCCTTTAGAGAAGGTAGAGTGCAGGTTTGTGGCCATTCACAGCACTGTAATATTATAGAGTGATTCAGGCCGGGTGAACAGCCTACTAATGAAGGGAAAAAAAAAAGGCCTATCTTGTTAATTAGCAATAATGGCAAGGAAAATGCACATGACATTGTTCACAAGAGTTTAATGATGATTTTGTAGCAATGCCATGAAGCTTCTGCCAGCAGCTAGTGATATAGGTTGCATTCCAACATCCTTCCTAACCCTTCTTTTTTCAGCTGCTTATAAACAGATTCAACAAATTCCATTTGGACTGAAATTTTCTCTATTCTTGGTTCCAACCACAACAAATTTTTTTGAAAGTATGAGCAAAATCAATGCAGCTATTCTGCATTGACAGTGTGTAAGCCCCTCTTCCCCTACCCCCCATATTTCCTGCTTTTCTGAGAAAATATTTGTATTCCTCATGAATAAAAAAAAAGTAAAATTAACTAGTTTAGTACTGTCAATATTAGGATCATTTAAAGTGGCATTTCCACATCTGTACAGTAGATTCTTCTACTTGTTTTTTTGCCTTTGTTGAAGGCCATCAACACCTCAATGGTTAAAGATGCCTCAGGTAATGAATGCCACTCCAATTTAGCATAAGCCTGGCAACTGTACGCTGCAATTTAGCAGTACTTTTGTCCTGAAGAAGCACAAAAGAAAATTAAATGTAAAAATCCACTGTCTTGTTTATTAATGGTACTATATAAAACACAATAGTAGCTGGCAATGCTGGAAAGTTAAGGGTTAGAAATCAAGCACTCGAATGTCAAATCATAAAAGCTAAAGGTTCTACTGCAACCCATTAGAATTCATCTCATATGAAACCCAGACCAGTATCAATTAACTTAACAAAACCAAAATATTCTCCAAAATAAAACCATCCTCTAGGTCAGTGATCCTCAGACTCCAGTGGTTCAGGAGTCAAATTAGCAATCTCCATTACCCAGAAGAGCCATAGTAGTATGAATTGTTTCATTTATTATGGTACTTTTATATATTTTAATTCCCCCGTCAAATAAGTTAATAATTTAGTGCAAGATAACTTAATTGGTTAATAACATAACAGCATCCCAATTGGTTAATAATTAATTCACATCGTGTTTTAATATTACATGCTGCAAAGAGACACAGGAAACACATTAAAAAGCCACTTGCGGCTCGCAAGCTGCAGTCTGAGTATTACTGCTCTAGGTCATTTAGTACATTCTTCCTGATTATTGCTGTATATTTAGGGTAGAATTCTCTTTTCAGCTACATTGGTGTAAATCCAGAGTAACTCCTCTGATTTCAATGAAACTACTGTGGATTTACACGAGTATCTGAACAGACTCCATCCCTTAGAACTGTAAGACCCCTGGGACAAACCTCTTTATTCCTTTCTGTTGGGAAGAACACATTGTCAGCATGTAAACAAATTACTAACAACATTAACTAAGCCACTTTACATAGATGTATAATTTTCTATTCCTGTTTTCCATCGTAACTGAACCTGTCAGCCTCTTTAAGGAGGCTCACTGCTGTCGAGTCACTCTGTCCTTTAAGGAAAAGGAATTGTAGGTGATTCAATTGCCAGGCATACTCAATAATAGGGAGGAACTGGCAGGCGAACCAGCTGAGAAGAACCCGAGGAATAGCTGAGAGAAATCTGCAAGGACTGGGAGGGGCTGGAAAGCTCTCCAGTCATACAGCCCTGGTCTAGGACTGACTGATCCCACAGGAAGTGGACCAGAAAAGGAAGAAAAGTGGTTTGGAGTGAAGGGGATATGTTGCTCCACCATTCACACTAGAACCCAGAGATGAGTGACAGGCCAGATCCCCTAAATTGGAGCAGCACGATCAAGAGGGACAAGCAGATGCCCCCAGTAGAAGGAGAAAGGGATATTGTGTCTGAGCACTTAGTGATGGCCGACAGTCTGAGTCCAACCAGGACTGAGGGACCAGAGAGAGCAAAGGCAAAGGCAGACTGTTTTGTTTGGACTGGTGATTTTGTTGATCCCAGAAGGAGGACAGGGGGAGCAAGCCACCTGTTTCAAGATATTGATATAGAACGGTTCACCTCTAGATGTCTGGTTTAAATCCAGCCCAGTCTGGTAATGAGTAAAAGTTATTACCATCTGATGGTGGTTCAGTGTGCCATGTAAAGAGAGTTAATGGGTCTCAGTCCAGGTCCTGGTGAACAGAATTGCTGGTAGCGTAAAGACCAGACAATCAGTCCAGCACAATGTGCTAGAAAGATTTTAAGCTGATCCTTAAAGAAGTTGGTAAATGTAACAGCTGCCCAAGGCAGTATGACATTAGTTTTGTTAGAGCTGAATATCAGTAACTATTTTTAGAGGGAACAGAAATAAGAGAAAGATGCCAAGGGCCAATAAAACAAAGAGGAATTAGAATCTTTTAAGATAAACATTTAATTGGCAGTCCCAGATTCACAGACGAATGTATGCAGAGCGTGCAGTGCATGTGTTGCATAAACTTTTACAGTGGTCTTAAACCTTAGCTGCAAATGAAAATCATCCTGGCCCAGTTAAGGTTTTAGAACATTTTCATTCCCATGGAGGATCTCACACCATGGTACCTGGAGGGGACTGAAATAATGAAGGCAATTTAGAGTTCTGGGTAAGAGAGGCATATTTACTCCATTGGTGATCATCACTCAGAAGGATACAGAGGAAATAATCATGTCAGGTTAAGGCAGAGAGGCATTTACCAGACAGCTTAATCTAGAGGAAAAGAAGAAGTTGAGGGAGGGGAAAAAAAAAAAAAAACCACCACAAGACAGAAGCATGGGGAGGGTCCCAGAAATTAGATCTTCAACGTTACTGAATTTCCTCCCCAAATCTCCAATGCTTGGGAAACTTACAGGAATATTTTTGGGATGTACAGGAAAACAGGGAAAGTGCTCCATACAGTGATGTCTGGTGAAGACGAGTTATGCCATTGGGAGACTGTTCTCCTGTAAGCATAATAACTCAACCTTCGCGAGAGGCAGAAACTATGTCAGTGGGCGAGTGTCTCCCACCAACATAATGCCAGTATGGACAGCATTTAAATCAATGTAACTTATCTCGCTCAGGAGGGTGTGTCTTTTTCACACTCGAGCGATGCAAGTTACTCCAGCTTAACCGGTAGCGTAGACCAATCCTAAGTTGCTAGACTTCGGGGAGGGGGTGTTAGGGTTAGGGGGCACAATGCAATAGGCCATAAGCAAGCAACAAAAAGCCTGGGATTGACGAACATCAATACAGCACTCCATAGGAGGGCCCCAAAAGCTTGCAGGATATAAATAGTTAGTTAAATTAGAGGCAATATCCTCCACCTTCCAGCACGGCTTCACCCTGCCAAGTATGTCTTTAATTATGCAACACTGGTGAAACCAAGTTAAGAAGAAAAGTTGCCTAATGGAGTCTCCATTAGAAATTATACCAACCTCACTAACCTTCATTCGATTTAAGTCCCCAGGCAGACAAACTTTGAGAGTCAAAACTCCCTCACATTATGCAGTCATATTTATATCAGAGCCCAGGACACCCCGATCTGGAGAGCTGCAGGGAAATAAGCATGTTACAAACTGAGAGAGGGACTGAGCCCTGGCAACAGAAGGTGGGGCAAGCAAGGCAAATAGTTAATAGCTCTGTATGTCGAGTCTTACATTCCTATAGAAATAGCAACAAATTTCAAATTAATAAGAGGGCAATAGGAAGACTTCGTTATTAGAAGTGGCTATTTGGTTACAGAGCGATGTAGCCAGGGAAAGAGGACTGATGTATAGGAGTTTGCACATGATGCAATATGACTGCATTTTAAAAAAATGGACTATGTCTCCTTGAACCTGACACAGATTAATTGAAGAAAAAAAAAAAAAAACTCATCCGCCATTCTTCAGTCTACCTCAACATACTGTTTTCTTTGCATTCGTTGGGTCCTATACAACTCTGACAATCAATTACTAAAAGCTCTGGTGAGCCAGAGGGTCTGCCAACATGGAGATAGATGGAATAGTAGTTTAATGCATTTGTCTTTCATGCTATTGCAGCATTTCTGGCTCAGAAGACAATTAAGAGGAGTGTGATCCTCTATTCCCTTGAGGACACTGCCCACAGCACAAACTCAGCCAGCTAACATCAACGCCATCAGGTACAGAGACAATAGGTCTGGATATAGAATCAGATCTTGGTTCTGTGATATGTCTGGAATGACTAGTGGCTTGAATGGGGTCTGAATTGATAGGTACTTCGTTTCCATGTACCAAAATTGGCATACCCATGCAAGAGCTATTAAGCTGACCTGGGACATGTTCAGTTTTATCTTTCATGGAACTCTGGTGATTAGAGGGATCAGCAGAAATGCACAGAGGACATTAGTGTTCCACTGAATGAGAAATGCTTCAGAGGGAGCCTCAGCTCATTCCTCTCCTGGAACAAAGTATGACTTTTGTTGTTGAGAATGGCTGTGAACAGGTCCATGGTGGGAGCATCCCACTTCTGAAAAAGTTCTAAAGAACTGAACTAGTGAGAGACCTTTCATGTAGAGAAGAGCATTTTTTGATGAGTGGATATGCTAAGTTATTTTGAATCTCAGTGAACTGTGGGGCTACCAGAATGATTCAATGCTGTACATACCATTCCCATAGAAGAATGGCCTCTTGACCCAGATGGGATGATCTTGTGCTATGTAAACAGACCAAGAGGAGAATCAGTATAGTATTTTCTGTTAAAATATGGGTGGCTGTGCCATTAATTAGTGGTCGAGAGGACCTACAAGCTAGAAGAATGGCTCTGCATTCTAGTTGAAATCCCGCTGAAAGGACTTCAGATCCTATCAGCAGATGAGCCAGATATGCCCCCAATCCTGTTTGGAGGAGTCTGTCACAAGAATGTTTGTTGGAATTGGAAACATGGACATCACACCCTGGCAGACACTTGGCCAACCAGAGTAGGGTTGACATGGCATTTCTTGGGAACAACTACTTCCCAATTTTGCTGTGTCTGTTTGGCTGATAGAGACTGACTTCAGCTATCCCTGAAGTGGATGAGATGCAAGCTGACGTGGCATCACAGAAGTGCAAGAGGCCATATGATCCAGAAGACAGAGGCTCTCTCTGCCCTTGGTTGAGTCTGAAAATCTGATAAGATAACTTGTGGTGCTGAACCTGTCTTGAGGGAGATAAGCCCTTGCTAGCTTCGAAATGAGAAATGTCCCTATAGACTATTGATTGAGGACTGATTTGTCTCACTTTATCTTGAATCCTACTGAGAAATTTGGAGAACCAACTGAACTGCCTCAGTGACCTGGTTGGCTAGAATGAGGGAAGTCACCACAGGTAAGGATACATTGTGCAAGTTTTGTCTCCGCAGATGAGCCACAACAACTGATAGGCATTTAGTGAACACCTTTCTTGCCATCAAAAGGCTAAAACAAACAACTCTCTAAATTTGTAATGAATGCCCTTCACTATGAAATGCAGGTATCTCACATTTCCACCCTCGCATCTCACAGGAAAAGTTCACATCTTGCAAGTTGAGAGTCACAAACTAATTTACAGGATCTAGGGAGGGAATTGCAGAAGCAAGGGTGACTGTTCCAAACCAAAACTCATGAATGAACCTGTTCAGCCATCTGAAGTCCAGTATAGGATGCCATCCTCCTTTCTTCTCGTAAAATTAATTTCAAATGAGCACCTCTAGCCTTCTGGGAACTCTTTGAAAAATATCTACAAATTAAGCATTTTTCAAGCACGTACTGCTCTCCAAGGCAAAGAAAAATTTAACGTACCCACCATTTAAGGACATAGCTACCTCACAGGCTGGACAGGTTTTAAATCATAGAGGTGCTTAGCTTGCACCATAAGGACAGTGCCATGTTACTGAGGTAAACCTACTAAGGGAACAAAAATGTTTCTTTTCTTTTAAAACCAGGGTACTAAATAACTATAGAACCTAACACTAACAGAGAGAATAAAAAAGCTATAGCTATAGAGTAGCCGAGGAAATTCTGTCTTGCTGCCACAGGTAAGTGAGTGATCAATGTGGCTGCTCCACCCTTTACACCCTTGAGTGAAGGGTGTGAGAATATGCAGGGAGTACGTGTCTTGCTCCAAAGGACACTGAATTAGTTTGGTCAACAATCTCATTCATGTTTCCTTAGAGTGGGATCCATGCAGACACTTGCTACTCTCTCACCAGAGGGAAGGCACGAAGAAGAAAGTACCACCAACATAGAATGGTGAGCAAAGAAGGTCTTTAATTAAGAACCAATGCACTGCTTACCCAAATCTGGCATCTAAATGACAGGCAAGGTCTAATGCACATTATTGCAAGAGCCTATGTTATTAGCTTGGTTGACTGATGCTGAGGCTGGAGATTTTACTGCCTCCCTGGCAAAGTGCAGTTTAAGTGGCAAATGCTGGCAGGATTTGGCCTGAAAGTCCAGACAGATAGATTTGGGCCTTGTCCAAACACACGAACCACCACACACAAGTCTCCTGTTCTGCAAAGATGGAACAGCAGATCCCACATCACTTACAGCCCTTCTTAGATTGGCTGTGTAACCTCAGCACCCTGAGACTGTGAATGGGAAAGAGTTCTCTTCGGTCTTCAGAAGAAGGGAGTTCCCTAAAGGAAAACAACACTACATTAAACTAAGTACAGGACTAAGATCTGCTAAGCAGAGTGGTAGTGAGAGTCCTTAAACTTTTCACTGTGAAAGAAGAGAAACAAAGGTGAGCAGGGGAAGCAAACCGATTATTTTGGTATGTTGGCCATAGACATCATATGGGGCCCCCATGCATCCCCAATGATAGAGATTTGGTTTGGCAGAGGTTCCATGACTAAACACCAAGAGTTACCATATCCCACAAGCGAGAATGCACCCAGAACAGAAAAAGAAAAAGACAGATTCATGCTTCTGGCTTGGAATAGGAGTAACTCTTATTTCCAAGCAACATGTTCCTTTTAGGACCCAACATGCACATGACTTTAAACCGTTTTCCAAAAGTCAGTCTGTTTTTATTCTACAGCTTTGCACCAGCAGTCTCCAGTGTGCTGTATCTACACCTGGGAAAAAAAAGAAAGAGATTCTCTTCTCTGAGACAGTTACCAGCACCTCTCCATTAGCTTGATGGTTGGTACATGTAATAGGCACCTTCTGTCATAAACAGATTGTTAAGGGTTAATGTCTCTCGTACCTGTAAAGGGTTACAAGCAGGGAATGGGACACCTGACCAGAAGACCAATCAGAAGACAAGATACTTTTAAATTTGGGCGGAGGGAAGCTTTTGTGTGTGTTCTTTGTCCGTTGTGGGTTCTTCTCTCGGATGGTCTGAGTGAGACCAGACATTACTACAGGCTCTCTAAGTTTCTTTTCTAATAGTAAGTAAAAACAGGCGGTTTAGGTTTTTTGATTGTTTTACTATATTTGCAATTGTGGAACTGGCTGGTTAACTTTTATGTGAGTAGTTGCTGGGAATATTTTTTGATTTGTATTGGTACTGGGGGGGGAAGTCTCTTTCTGGTGTCTGTAAGCTATAGGACCCAGTAATATTTACATCTTGAAGTTAGAGATAATTCTTTACTTTTTCTTTTCTTTTATTAAAAGATTTCTTTTTTAGAGAACCTGATTGATTTTTTCCCCTTGTTTCCCTTGTGTTATTCCAGGGGATTGGGATAACTCACCAGGACGGGTGGAGGGGAGACAGGAGGGGGAGAGATAGAATCTCTTTGTTTTCCTTGAATCTGTTTGCCTCTTTGTGGAAGGGAAGGGAGATGCTTCTCTGTATGGTGATTTAAGAGGTTGGATCAGTATCTCTCAGGATAGCCCAGGGAGGGAGAAAGGTGGAGGAATAGTTTATTTCTCCTTGTTTTAAGAACCCAAGGGATCCGGGTTCTTGGGGTCCCCAGGGAAGGCTGGGGAGGTCAGAGTGCCCCAAAACACTATATTTTTGGGTGGTAGCAGTGCTATCAGATCTAAGCTGGTAATTAAGCTTAGAGGATTCAGGTGCTAGTATCTCATTTTCTGAACTCTAAGGTTCAGATCTGAGAAGGAATGCTATGACACCTTCTATCTGGAAAAAAAACAGAAGCAGCCCAGCAAAATCTGTTTGTTTTAAAAGACATCATTTGATTGTTTGATACTGCTTTTGGTTTAAAGCAAAGCAAAACCTTTAAGATACACCCTACGAGCTAACTGTTTAAGTAGGCAAGAATTTCTTGTCTCTATATCCCTTCCACTATCCATAATGAATACAGTTAGCAGCTGCTACTATTAGGGAAAAAAATGCACAAAGATTTATTAAACAGATGAAATCCCATTCCCAATTCCAACAGAATTACACTTAAATCTGCAAAAAGGGTGGTGCGTCAGCCACAGGCTAAGACATTCCAGTATAGTAACCTGCTGCATAGTGTTTTGCTGTGAATCCTGCATGAAACCCACAATGTTATGCCACATATACTACACCATTAAGGGATAAACCCTGAAGCTTTTCTTGGTCCCTCAAAGCTACCAAGAGTGTGATGTGTGGGATATTTGGACAAATATAGTCATACATACTAATCCTGTGTTGAAATCAGTCTCAGTATCACTGAGATCTCTCTGTCCCACAATTCTCTGGCGGGATTTGAAAGCCAGACCACAGGTCAGTTTTTCATCTGAAAGTGGGGAATGGAAAGGGATAATATCTAAACTGCTAATGGCTGAAGTTACAAATTAACCTGCTGACCTGAACACTCAGCTCTGCTACTCTGAACACTAAAGATTCATCTTTATACATATGCTATAGATATTGCATATGTGGTGGTGATAGCCAGTACTGGGTAAATGCACAGTGTACAGCAGTTTTCCATAAAAATATGAAGTCATGGACCATTTATCAGATTCACAATCTCCAAAATCAATCTTGAAACAGGCACTTAAGACATAAGTAGTAGTTCTGTCTAGATACATAATCATGTTTACTATGGTATAAACTGGTCAGATAACATGAACTTAAGTATCAGCAATATGCAGGGAAGCACAGCTCTATCTACCCTTTACCACACACAACCACACCACTACCACCAGGACAGCCCAGTGCTTGGATGAGATCGGCTCATGGATGAAGAATAGGTGGCTGAAGCTGAACCTGAGCAAGACAGAGGTGACACAGTTAGGCACAAGAAAGCATTCTGAAGGGTTGCTGTGACAGTGACATCACCTTTGGTGAAAGGGTCACAACCACAATTAGCCAATTCAGCCTGTAGTTTAGGAGTACTCATGGATTCCTTGATGATGGCAGTCTCTCATGTAGAAGAATCCATGCATAATGCTTCCTGTCATCTCTGGCCAGCTAGAAGACCTTGTCCTATCCTGGCAGAGAATGACCTAACTTCAGTTATTCATGCCATCATCACTTCTCAGTTGGCCTAAAAGCAGTCAGCCCTTAGGAACTTCAATTAGTACAGAACGCTGCAGTGCACCTCCTCAACAACACAGGCTACTGCGAGCAAACAAATCCTCTTTTCCCTGCACTGTATTTCAAGTTAAGTTTACGGTCTAGCCTGATATCTTCATGGTCTCCAGGGCCCAGTACTGGGATACCTAAAAGACCCCCTAAAGATTAAGGGTGAAGTCCGGGATAAAAACTACAGTCATCTGGCACAGAACTCCTCTCTACAATAAGGGTAAAGTTCACTTGTGTAGGAAACAAATTTGAGGGGTCAGTTGGAGACTATGGTATGAATTCCCCAAGGAACTAAGGATCACCACAAACCTCACCGCCTTCTGTAGCAAACGAAAGACGTATTTCTTTGAGCTTGCGTTCTCTAACAAATACACAGAAATATGCATATTTCAAAAAACCCTACCAAAAACAAGACTAGTGCATGTGTGCTCCAGACTCTATTTACCTCTCTCCATTATGAAAACTGACCCTTTATTCCTACCCGTTGTTTCCTTTACTGATTCAAGAGTGGAGCTTCCCTCTTATCACATAGCTTCCTTAAGAGCTTTTGGTGATGGACCTTGTCAAAGGCTTTCTGAAAGTCCAAGTACACTATATCAACTGGATCACCTTTATCTGGGATGGGAAGGTTGTAGAATTCCTGGCATTGAAGGTTTTTAGGAACAAATTAGATAAACACCTGTCAGACATGATCTAGGTAGGTATTCTTGGTTCTGCCTCAGCAGAGACAGCTATATTAGATGACCTCTTGAGGGCCCCTCCAGCTCTACATTTCTATGATTCTATGGTAAATGCGTGTTACCACTCTGTATAGACAGACTTAGCAGCACTGCCGTCCAGTTTTGAAGTACAAGTACCTTCAGTTATGTGATTAACATCTGTCATACGTGGCTCATTCTTGCACACAGGGGAAAATGGTATGTGCAGTGCAGTGTTTTGTAGGGTTTTTTTGTTTAATATATACAAGCTGATCTGTGTTTATATTAGACAAAAGAAAGTATGCTTTCCACTGGGATTGGAAGGTGGTGAGGTTCATTATGGTCCTTAATTCCTGAGCCATGAAGTTCATTCCACAGACTGAGACCGGCCCCTTTAGAAAAAACTGTCTCCTGCATAGATGAGCTTTACCCTCGTGATAGAGAGTTCCACAGTACCCAAGAAGCACAGTTGAGAACCATGGGTTCCCATCCCAGAGTTTGAGGTGATCTTTTAGATATAATGGGCCCAGAGGACTTAAATATAAGAGAGAGAGCTTAAACTGGACTCAATATTCTATGGGAAACCAGTGTAGATAGCAGAGGACAGGTCTAATATGTTCATGGCAGCCCAGGTTGCTGAGAAGGCATGCTGCTGCATTCTGTACTAGCTGAAGTTTCCCAAGGGCTGATGGGTTCATGACTAGCATTACTGTAGTCAAGCTGGAAGTTAACCAATCATGTTCAACTGAGGCCAGGTCAACACCTCACAGGATGGGATGGAGTCTTAGTCTAAGGGGTCTGGGGGGAGGAAGCACAAGCAGCAGCCATGAGTATGGCAGAGCTTAACATCAGTGAGGAGCACAGGCAACTGTGGACTGATTTGACCAATTTTGGACGTGTACCGTCAACACTAGGAGCCTCATCCATCACTACAAACTCCTCAGAGTGCTTTTATATGACTACCAGCACAGCTTCCATCTTACTTGGGTTTAAGTTCAATCAGCTGATTTTGATTCATAAGCTGATCTTGTTCAAACACTGGGTCATCTCTGTGGTACTGGTATGGTCATATCAGGTGAAGGATAGACATAACTGTGCATTGTCTGAATATTGCTGGCACTTGAGCCCATGTCATTTCACCCGTTCTAATGGCTGAATGTAGAAGTGTAATTTCTCCAAGATTAATCTTTGGACTTATCTAATTTAGTGCATTCTCTTGGCACTCTGCCACCTTTCTCAGGTGGGACAGCAGTATCTCATGGTCGACAGTACTAAATGCAGCAGAGCGAGCCAGAAGGATGACAATATATGTCATAGAATATCAGAGTTGGAAGGGACTTCAGGAGGTCATCTAGTTCAACTCCCTGCTCAAAGCAGAACCAATCCCCAGATTTTTACCCCAGTTCCCTAAATGGCCCCCTCAAGGATTGAACTCAACCCTGGGTTTAGCGGGCCATTGCTCAAACCACTGAGCTATCCCTCCCCCAAAATAATCCTCCATCCATACTGGTGAGGCAATATTAAATGTCATGATATTGGTCTTATTACGGTTGATTTTCAGTCCAATTTGCTGGCTGAATGTGTTGAGTCGAGTTGTTTTTTTCTTGTATATGGTGTTGGGTATGTGATAGGAGAGCGAGATCATCTGTGAAGTTCAGGTCTTCAAGGGATAAGAAGAGTGTCCATATCTTCTGTTGTATGCTGCATTACCCAGTCGATGGAAATGTTGAAGAGGACTGCAGATATGACATATCCCTGACATACTCCTCTTTTGACTTCAAAACTGAGCTCACTAAGATCAACAAGCGATGTAAAGTTGGAATAGAAGCTTTTGATTATGTTGATTACATGGAGAGGGATTCCATGTGCCCGCAGAATGTGCTGTAGGCTGGTCCCATGAATGCTATCGAAAACCTTCTCAAAATCTATTAAGTTTATGGAGATGTGCCGTTGCCATTCTAAGCATTGTTCTATTATGTTTCGTAGAGTGAAGATTTCATCTGTGCTTCCAAGCCCTTTTCGAAAACTGGCTTCCTCTTTTCTGAGAACGCTTCTTCATAGGAAAGAGATGGATAATTTCCATGGGCTACACTAGCAATGCCAGAATTCAGACTCAGTTTTATCATAACGTATGCTTTGTTCTCTACCATTTTTCTTGTGGACTTGGCAAACTATCTACCAGGCAGCACCTGTTCGGGTGATAAGTTCTGTGGGTGTACTGAGGATAAAGATGCACTGCCAAACTGGGTCCAGGAAGTACTCTGATTTGGCCAGCAACTTTGCATTAGTGGCTAACGAAAGATGACATGATCACCTTTTCAAAACATAATGGTGCTTGGTTTTGGATTAGGTTAGTTTCAGGGACCCTAACTATGGTGGGCCCATGTTGTTAGTTTGTTGCCTTTTTCCCAGAAAAAGGGTTCTTGTTACAAAGGGAAACTGGAAACTTCTTTCCACACAAGCAGAGACATGGCTGTATTGCAAAGGCCTCAGGGTAAGGATTAAAGAAAAACAAAATAGAAACCCATCCTTCTCTAATTAGGGTCTTCATTTGCCAAAGAGCAATTCCACAGCGGGAGGAATTACATTCAGGCCGTTGCTTGGATAACGTCTCCCAGCAGGTTGGCTCCTCAGAGCAGGCTCCTCTGAGCCAACAATTTCTGGTTACATGGAGGCAAGCTGCCTATATACTGTTTTAACTGGCCTGGCTTTTGCAGCCGGTTTTGTTGAGGAACAGTTTTCTGTTCAGAATGCAGAGATAAAAGCTTGGTTTGGGTTGAAATTCTCCCCTTTCTTTCTTTCTCCCTTTCTTTTTTTAAACTTGGGAATTATAGGATTGGAGTTTGTCTTATTTTTCTTGTAGACATCAGTGTTTTCCCCCTTAGCCACTTGACACTCTGCCAGTGAAGACTGCTGTCTGGAGTCCAGCCATTCAATCAGCCCCTACCTCATCAACACTGTGGTGCTGGCGGTCATCGTCTGTTGCTGGTGACAGGAAATCCTAACTTGCAAGAGGTTAACCACAGCCCATAAACAGCCAGGCTGGCTCATTAGTCCCTTAGAGGCAGCCCAAAGGAGCTTTTGGTTGTTTCAGCACTGTTCATAGGCTTAAAATCTATGTCTTTGGAGCTCTGAGGAACCAACTTGTCTTCCCTAAAAACAGTTATCTTTTTTTTTTCTTACTATCTGTCCCATCAGCCAAGCCCATGTGTCCCTGTTCAAATGCCTGGAGCCTAAGGTTAGTTCTCTCCAAGTCTTTTGGCACTCTCCTCAAGAATCCAGGGCCAGGTAGCTAGAAAATCTCTGGGGTATTTTTAAAGATTTGTTGGGAATCAAACTTCCAGATATAGACCTATTCATCAGAAAACCTGTGTGTCCATGTCCATATGCTGACTGACGCACCAGAACATGCACACACTTTTTTTTTACTTTCATTAAATGTCTCAGTGTGAATCTCATGCTGGTAACTTAGCACAGCTCACCGCTCACAAATGCACCTCAGCCCTGAGCTAGCGGGACCATCCTATAGGATAATAAGGGAAGTTTAGTCCATGCTCTCTGCTGACAAAGGGGATATCTTAGTGCTAATTTTTCTTCATATGTGAAATGGATACCAATCCCACTTGGAATTAGACCTTTGAACTACACAAAACACGAAACTGTCACATGCTACAGATGCAGATACCCTTAAGTATATCCGTGTAGCCACTGTGAAGACACTCAGAGGTGAAGTTCAGAGGGGAGCAATAGCTTCTAGAAAGTCATCTTTCTGGGAGTGGAAAGGGAAGTTCAACTTCATAAGTTTTGAGTTGTATTAAACTCCTCTTCCGCCAAGCCCTATATCCCTGAAGTTTCTTACAAAATGTTCCTAACTTTTCTTTGCAACATCTCTCAAAATCTAAAAATCATAATCTGCTAAAACTTGTCTGTCTCTTACTGTGAAGACTGGAACCCCTCCCCCTCTAATCTCCCTGCAAATCTATCCAAAACTCCACTGCACTTTTAATTATATCACCCCATCCTCATTTTTAGTGCACTGAATTCAGGCTCTTCACTCTCCTCTGCAAAGCCCTGAACAATCCCATTCCCTGACTCCAGGTCTGCTCCCTGCTCTCTTCATCTTACTGCTCCTTTATCTCACTCCGCTTGCCAACTTTCTTTTGCTATAATTCCTGTGATTCATGCAACCTCATTTCTTAGCCAACCACTTCTTGTTGCCTCCAAATTCATTCTTTCATGTAGCCTTCCAACTGTAGCTGTTTCAGTTATCACATGCATTGATTTGGTCTATAAGCTCCTTGTGGCATGAAATCCCTATCATGGACTTGTAAATGAGTCACAAACCATGTACAATTATGGAATTCTAAAATCTTACCCAACTGAGAAATGGGTCAAGTCCTGAAGTCATCCTCAGTCCTAACTCAGCCAGAACTTCCAGTGACTTCAGTGGGAGTTCTGCCTGAGTAAAGACACCAGTAACAAGTGTCAGAAAATAACAGTGGTTTCTTTAGCTCCACGTTTGTTTGGGGGGATTGTGGAGGACTCAGTCCTAAAAGGAACATTTATGCAGAGCTGATCCACTGTTAGCAAATCTGTGGAGAGGCCAAAGGGAAAAGCATAAGATGTGTCTTTATTTGCATGCTGCTGCCACTCATTCCATGTTATAAAAATACATGGTGAAAGTCTGAGGATGTCAATGTAATAGTGAAAGCCTAATATCTCTGACTTTTGACACTGGCTGTTATTCTGTAGACCCTGCTGTTCTCCTCTCACCTCTTCAGCTTTTCTCTGATATTTCTTTCTGTATGGCACTTAACATGGCTGAGATCAAATTCCTTATCTTAAACCCTCTCCTCCTGACACACTCCTGGATTACCATCCACAATTAGCTCCCTCACTCGTCAACTGAACATTGTCTCTCTCCTTCTCGCATCCTTCTACTTACTCCTCCTTAAAGAGACTGCTGAAATGAAGACAGGAAATAATTATGAAGCCAAAAGAAAGGGTTAGGAGGAAAGACAAGAGAAAAGGTGTATCTCAAGTTTAAAACCGTGTCCTCACCTTCATGGTCCTTCACAATGCTAGCTTAACCAACATCTCAGACCTTGTTTTATGTTTCCCCACACATCCCCTGCATTCCACCAATAACAATTCTCCGATTCCTGTTTCTATGCATGCAGTGCCCACCTGAACCAGTTTGCCAAGTCACTTCCTTCTCCCCATTCAAGTCCCTCTTAAATCTGTTAAATAGCCTTACAGTTGGAAGGTAGCATGGTCTGGAGGAATGAGCAGGGAGCTGGGAAGCAGGAGATACATAGTTCTCATCGTGCCTTTGCTGAGGAATCACTTGGTGGCTGTGGGCAAATCATTTCCTCTCTTTCCCTCCATTTATATCCATCCCATAATACCTGCTTACCCCACAGGGACATGATGAAGATTAGACTTTAGCTAGTCAGTGTACTTCAAAACTAGTCAAGCAGAACATAAATGCTATTATGGAAACCTCAGATCTTCCTAGATGCAACCAGAATTTAAAAACAGAACAAGTGTTATTCTGTCTCTGGATCTCCCTGTGCATCTCTGTTAGCATCTCAGGATAAAACGACAGAGTCCTGTGGTACCTTATAGACTAACAGTCATATTGGAGCATAAGCTTTCGGAGGCGAATACCCATGTGTTGCTTTTTACAGATCCAGACTAACACGGCTACCCCTCTGATACTTGACATCTCAAGAAGTGATTGTCTTATTTTTGGGCTTTGTATCGCACCAAGTTGTGTACTATTGTCACTAAGTAAATACAAATATGGGTGCCTGAGATAGATGGACGTAAAAATACAATGTGAAAATACCAGCACAATTACCAAGATCCCTTCTGAGACATGAGTCTTAAGGAAGCTCCTCCTGCCATAGGACCTACAGTGGACAGATTTGTATCTAATGCTCTCCTGCTAGTTTATTCTACACATTTCAGTTCTTCTCTCCTCCAAACACTTACTCTTTTCCTTGCATCTTCATGCTCTTTACTGTTGAACTGGTTCTCGCTTTTTTTTTTTTTTTTTTTGGTATCCTACATTTTCAGCAACTAGTCTTGAAGTGGCAGCCCCTTTCAACTGTACGTTTTACAAATGATTTAACAGAATAAAGCTGTCTGTTCCCTGGGCTCCTATTCAGGCATTGCAGAGCCCGTTCTTCCTGAGTTATTTGTGTATAGCCTTAGTTAAATGAAGCATTTGTCCCCTTATATTATATATAATATTTTTAAAAGAATATAAATCACATATGCTCTAGACTTGAGAATAGTGTATAATTCTCTAGTAAGTAACTCTGAATTTAAGGGCTGCTTAAAGATAGACAAATCCAAAACAAGTCCTATTGACTGGAAGTTGAAATTAGAAAATTTCAAACTGGAAACAAGGAGCAACTTTGTTTTAAATCCATAAGGTAATAAACTATTGGATCATCTTACCAAGGAATGTGATGGATTCATCATTCCTTGGAGTCTTTAGAAAAAAAACCAATCTTGATTTAAATTACATGTGCTAGTTTAACCATAAGTAACTGGGATTGAAAGTGTTCACTTAACACAGTAGGGAAAAAATTCCCACCAATGCAAGAATTACTGGGTGACATTCTATTGGCACAGTGGATGCTCTTGCCTTTTAGATCTATGATCTAAAGCCTGCTAGACAATCAGTGGAGCCCCTGGACGATTGAGATTAAAAAAAAGGAGTACTTAAAATGACGATAAAGTCATTGCAAAGAAACTGAATTAATTCTTTGCTTCAGTCTTCACGGCTGAGGATGTTAGGGAGATTCCCAAACCTGAGCCGACCTTTGCAAGCGACAAATATGAGTGTCATTAGAGGTGGTTTTGGAATTAATTGATAAACTTATCAGTAACAAGTGACCGGGAGCAGATGGCGTTCACCCAAGAATTCTGAAAACTCAAATGTGAAATTGCAGAACTACAGGCAGCAGATTTAAAGCAAAAAGGAAGTAGTTCTTCACAGAGCGCACAGTTAACCTGTGGAACTCCTTGCCTGAGGAGGCTGTGAAGGCTAGGACTGTAACAAGGTTTAAAAGAGAACTAGATAAATTCATGGAGGTTAAGTCCATTAATGGCTATTAGCCAGGATGGGTAAGGAATGGTGTCCCTAGCCTCTGTTTGTCAGAGGGTGGAGATGGATGGCAGGAGAGCAATCACTTGATCATTACCTGTTAGGTTCACTCCTTCTGGAGCACCTGGCATTGGCCACTGTCAGCAGACAGGATACTGGGTTGGATGGATGTTTGGTCTGATCCAGTATGGCCATTCTTATGAACTAGCATTGGAAATGTATGCCAGGCCAGTCTAATCTCATTCGGAAGAATGCTTCCATTTTGGACTCAGAATGGTTTCCCCTCTTTTCACAGAAAGTGATAGGCCTTGTAGTAGGGCTACTACAAGCTTTCAACATCTGAATTACTTCTCTCAAAGAGAATGTTAAATACTGAAGTTAAATATTGTTTAAATATTAGGGACCTGAGTTGAGGTTTTTTTTAAGCCTAAGGGATTTAAACACATCTTCACTGAATTTTAGTTCCACAAAATACTATGTAGCTCATCCATGATTTTTAAACAAGATAAGCATGCAACTGTACCCTATTTTGCATAGGCAATTCCTACAACTGAAACAGATTTAATTGTTTCTACATTCAACAACCCAATCTGTGCATGCATCATAGTAATTATGTATGCAGGTTAGGAAAGCAATTGCACTCTCTTTCTGTGCCCATAATTACATGCTTGACTTGAAAAAATTCAAGTCCTAGACATAAACCAGTTTACCACCTGCTTTATTTCTGTTTCAGCAGTTCACAAATACCATTTGTGAACAAAATGGCTAACAACTGGCTCAGAAATATGAAACGTAAAGAAACTATTTTCAAATGCAAATGAATTTACTGCTGGAAGGAAGAGTGTCTGATATTCTGAATTTTCTTGCAGCAAGCTGGATGAAGCCACAGATTTGTAGGAAGTCAGAGGCTCACAAGGGAAAAGTGACTAGTAGGAGAGAAACAACTTAGTACTTAAAATTCTGTCTTCAAGTACAATACAAGTATTAAACCAGTATATGGTAACAGACTTGTTACTGTAAAATGTCCCAGGAGCCCTCCCTAGAAAGGGCCCCTATTAGGTATGAGTCCTGCAAAACAGGGTCCCCTACCTGACAAATGAATTGGTAATAAAAACTGAGATGGGGGTATTCATCAAACTGTCTTCTCTGGCATGTGCCCTACTTCAGGTGTACCAAAAGCTTCTGCAAGCAGAACTGATGGAGCATCAACATTTCAACTGAGTTTCCAGGAGCTAGTTTCTTGAGAGGTATTTTGTAGATGGCATGTTTTTTAAAGTGCTTTATGGACTCTTCTGTGAATTAACTGGTGAGTTAAGTTGCTAATGTCTATTTTAAAACAAGCTCCTTGGGCCAAAACTTTACCCTCTATTTTCTGCACAGTACCAAAGCACATTGTTGACACTCTAATATTAAATACACACTTGCACTTCTGGCCTAAAAACTTCATCCTTCCTAAACGCTTGGTTAAGAATTTGAACAGCTCTGCCTGCTAAGGCCTATGGGTACACCTTACAGAGATACCATTTGGAAACAAGGACTGAGTAAGATCTAGAACTGGACAAGAAAAGCAGCCAACCTCACAAAGTGAATGAACTCAGGTCAGGGTCACATAACATTCTGAGACAGAATTCCAATATAATGACTGGACAAATGAAAGGTAAGTCAGATTTATAATTATTCAATTTTATTTACAGATTTTAAAATATTCCAGTAAATCCAAACTAAAACCCTTTCCCGTTAGAACAGCCCACTCCATAAATTGGCCTTAGGGCTGCACCTGTAGATCCACAGTTTAAGTGTACCTGGTAAGAATGTTTGAATTAAAAAACCCATTAGAGAGCCAAACAATTAGAAGTCATGGCTACATTTTTCAAACAAGATGCTGACTCTCACTCCAACAGCAAAAACAACCTTAACTCTGACCCATGGCAACTGCAATAAAACCTTATTATGACATAACAGAAGAGGTTCTTCTAGTCAGTCTCAATGTAGATATGCTCTGATTAAAGTTCAAGGGCAATAAATAAAGCAATAAATGGGTTCATCGGGGGAAACGCTGGAAGTATACTTAGCTTTAAGGAATCCTAACACTGGACTGAGGAAAGCCAGCTGGTTTAGAGGTGGGTGCATTCACCCTCTTGCTGAGATCCATGGGAGTGAAGCCATGCTATTGCTCACCTCCTAAGAGCGACAGAAAGTAAATACGTCTTTGGTGAACCTTAGAAGGGGCACAGAAAAATAAATCCCTTCATGAGGACTTTGAGGCTTGTATGAGAAAGCAGGTTTTGTGGCTTAAAGCTCGTCTTCAGTATAGTCTCTTGCTAGCCATTCTGACTCTGGTCCTGCCCCAGTATCAGAGAAAAAGGCAGGGCACTAGTAATTCTAGGTTCCACCAGTTTAACTTTTTTAAAATCAGCCAGCCAGTCAGTATTGGAAATTCACCACTGAAAGAACCACACACAAAAGTTTGCGTGCATTACACAGACAGGCACTCCCTGCCTGCAGCCATGCAGCATGTGCAGGCACTTTCATTGTAACTTCAGACAACTTTACTCTGGAAAACAGGGAAAGGCAAGGTTGTGCCGTTGCAGCGTGTGGGGGAAGAGGTCTGGCCAATGGAAAAAGAGTTTCACTGTGCTGCCTGCATTGAGAAGGCAGGAATTCTAGAAGGGGAAAAGGTTCCCTTTGAAGCACATGGCACTAAGAGCTTCCCAGTGACCATGGCAACAGGCTCAGTGGGTTCCCAGCCTGAGAACCAAGGAGCAACAGCCATGATTCAAAAACAAAACAAAACAAAAAAACAGTCTGAAAGAAAAGGAGGAAGGAGGGGCAGAGGGAATGAAGCAGAATTAGCCTGGCAGAAACTGACCGGCTCCCTGGTAGGCAAATCCAGCCAATAATGCGTGTTGGGTTCATGGGGTTTCCTTTTCATTTTCAAAGCTTTCTTCCTCCTTCTTCATTCCCCTTCCAGCCCTATTCACGAGCTCATCAGATCAGTAAAGCCCAGGCCTTTGCTTCGCCTGCATGCAGCAGTGCCTTAAATAGGGCTGCACTGTGATCAAAGGAGATGCTAAATCAAGGCTGCCACACACACCCCTTGCCCAATCGGGACCCAGTTTTCACTGGTGCTCAAATGGAGTTGTTTTTAGAGAGGGGGGCCAAAGAGGATGACACTCTTGTGATTGTCCTTCCATTATATCATATAAGGCTCAATCTTGCTGGACAGGATTTCCTGTGATGCAAAGATCTCTTTAGAAAATTAAAAACATTCTTGTTCTTAAATACTGGGCCTATTTAATGAGCAGATAGAGAACTGGTATAAAGCTATTGAAAACACAGGCTACTGTTCTGCCTGGAGAAGAATCCTTATACCAAACAGGTGGATCACTGTGTTATGGATGAACAACACTGTTATATTTCAGATTGTGACTTTTTCCCTTTACTTAAATTCATCCTCAGTTCTCTCTCTCTTGCTTTCTAATGTGAAAAAAGCTTAGCGCTCCTCACCCACCTGACACTTTCCCTGTTATTCCTAATGGCACCTTTCTACACAGCTCCTGATGTTTCTTGATCTTCTGAGTCATCTTCAAGCCTGGTCCACACAACGTTGCATAAGTATAACTGAAGGTGTAATTTTAAACCAGTTCAGTTAAACTGTGGCAGCTCTGTATATAGACACTCATATCTGTTTAAATCTAGTTTATATTGGTTCAATCTGAAGTCTGTAATTTATAGATGCAAGGTAAACATATGAACTGGGTTTAAACTGATAAATATGTACAATGTTCTGTATGGATGTTAGTTTAAGTTAAACTTCTGTGCAAATCCTTGTCTTTATTTCCACAGTACCAATTTTCTTCCTACCATCAAATTGCCAGATTAAATAATCCAACTTTTTAATACACCACTTTCCACATGAAAAACTTAGTTCTCAGAGTTAACAGAATGGCTTCCAATGAAATTAAGGATGAAGGACAGACACTGGCAGATTCCAAATCTGACTTCAGAGTTAGAAAATCCATGGATCTGGGAAAGCAGTAGAAACTCCAGCTGCAATTATGTTGCTGCATTCGTCAGAAGGCAAAGACAAAGCAGACTCTCTCCCAGTGGCCTATGGCTCATTATAGAATTAAAGTTCAACAGCCCTGCATCTGTGGTTTTTACACAGACTAGTCCATCTATTGTGCAAAAATGTCTTTTGAAAGGAACTATTTGAATCTGCAAGTTAAAAAAATTCAGTAGACACATCTTAACTTTCACATCTTCGTTGAGGTTTCAAAATATTTACTTCATTTTTTAACTCAAACTATTTCCATTATACCTGGGTCTACTGGAAAAATAGGCAGGTTTGCTATTTTCCTCCATTCTATGGAAACAACCCAGGCAAAGAAGTTGATCACAAAAGGAAGTTGATAATCTCAGCCATAGACACACTAGTGGAGATACTCAGCCAGATTGTCCCAGTGGACTATATTCCAAGTATCTAAGGCCCGGCTTGACAAAGCCCTGGCTGGGATGATTTAGTTGGTGTTGGTCCTGCTTTGAGCAGGGGGTTGGACTAGATGACCTCCTGAGGGCTCTTCCAACCCTAATATTCTATGTTAAAACCATTATTTGACACTTTTTGGGGGGAAAGAGGAAAGACAATGAGAGGTGTTCAGGCTTCTCTAATGAAGATGGCAATAGCAGAGGAAGTGAAAAATAACAGACTTTTCTTTAAAGAAACTTTTTCAACACCAACATGTATTTCACTTAAAATCCTTGTGTTGCTATGAACTCCACTTCCCAACAGGCTTTCCCTTCTTCCACAAAGGCTGCAACAATCTGCTAGGAATCCTTCTACATTGGGCATTTTCTTAAAAGGGACACGAGAGATAATAAAGTTTATCATCACTGTTTACAACTAGACCTTGCAGATGCATTTTTGTTTGAGGGAAACACTTCTTGTACTGTATTTACACCCTATTAAGTTTCTCTATCCTTGTTTGCCCAGAATCCTGGTGTCCAAATTGCTAGGAGAATTCTTAACAATATCAGCTAGAAGTCAAATGCAGCCAGTCTCCCGTCACCTCCTGCTACGTTATATTGATTTTCTTAGCCTTGACAGATACTGTAGTCACACTGGTTTCTACAGTTCGGTTGATTAGATGCTCAACACACATTATTCCCACAGACTGGCTTTTGAGCATCATAGTGTGTGTGTCCACATCTGTCCATGTGTTCAGTGCTCATGAAAATTACTGGTTTGAAAGCCCTGGAGACTAGAATTCTCTGTTTATACACAGAACTAGAACAGCCAAGGCAGTGGCAATGCAAGCTTCCACCATGCACTGACAACATGCCTCAGCCCTGATGTGGCAGGGGATTAGCAAGAAGAGTGAAAAAAATAATTTCCAGGCCTCTTTAGAGTCTTGTTTAAGACTACCAACAGCAGGAAGCAATTAGTGACAATTATGGTGGTAGGTCTGTGGTGGGTTCACCTTTCTACTGGGAACTGGACTGAGCCTACAGTCATTCCATATAGGCCAAAGAGCAATCAGATGGTAACTGTGTCACAACCAACCTGCTCAGGATTCACAGCTGTCACTGGTGACATGCAGGTGAAATGCTATCTGCCAGTCCCAATCCTGGCCACTAGCTAGTTACGCAAAGGTTGCCAACTACATTGCATCTGAGTTTCCCACTCATGATTTGAGCCCTACAATTGCTCAAGGATTATTCTTTTGTGTAGCTGGTGGCAAAAAACTTACATGTATCTTTTGATCTTCTTATGGAATGTTCCACAGACCTCTCTTCTTAAGCTACTACTTTTTTCCTCTGTATCTGCAGACACTTGATGCTTTAATTGTCAGGGGTCTAATTACTTTCTGCATGCAGAAGATGTAGAGACAGGTTCTTTTTGGTTTATCCTGAGGATGTGTGTCTCCTAATTTCATGCTCTCTGGCTGAGATCATTTGTTAGGGTTTCAAGAATTTTTTTGCATTAACATAAGTGAAAAACCAGAAGTTAATGTTTTTAGGACCTATTGCTTCTTCCCATATACACATATATTAGAGAGACAAGGCAGGTAAGAGAATATCTTTTATTGGACCAGCTTTTGTTGGTGAGAGAGACAAGCTTGTGAGCCACACAGGGCTATTCTTCAGGTCAGGGCACTGAGGTTTGTACGGCTCAAGAGCTTGTCTCTCACCAACAGAAGTTGGTCCAATAAAAGATATTAGCTCACTTGCCTTCTCTAATATCCTGGGACCGACACGGCTACAACTACACTGCATATATAAAAGTATGTTAAGATTTACTTCTCCCATATCACTTTAAACTGAGCCTGATGAATATCGCTTCATTCAGATCGCTCTCACTATTTATGTAGATGCCATCTGGTAGCTATTTCCACATTCTGGTCCATGCTTTGCTTTTTTCTTGCCTCAGTCACTAATGATCCCCTTGTTGGTCTTCTTGCCTCATCCCTTTTTGGCTTACATTCTGTTCAAATTCTATGGGTCATTTGAAAAAAGGAACAATGAAAAGTCATCTCCTGCTCCTTTATTCAGACATCAGCAAATACATACCTGTAAAGTTGCAAAATTATCTTTGACACTTACAGCTGTTCATACTGTTCCATGCATATGTTTACAGAACCTAAGTCATTTATCCTTCCCAGGAAGCTGACCACTATGACCTAGTTTGTTTAAATCTAAACTTTGTTTCTTTTAGTCTGCTGTATTCTGGTTTGTACTATCTTTTATGCTCTGGACAGAACCTTAGAATTCATGAAAGCTGCTATACAAGTTATTAGACAGCACAAGCCTTGTTCCAAATCCTTGCAATGCAGAGCCCCCAACTGAGTTTGCAACAAGACTCTCAGGCTTGTGTCTGCCCTTTGCACATTTCTAACCTTCGAATTGATACTGGATATTGTATTATGAGAATTGTGTGTAAGATGAAGAGTAAAAAGACTAAATCTGCCAACACTCAATAAAAAAAAGCAGGAATCCCTTAAATCCTGGTTTATGGGAGATCCACTGCATTTCAGATAATGTGCTGTGGAAGTGACTTTGTGACTCCACAGCCAAAAACAAAGCCTTTGAACGCTTTTTCCTTGGTGTCTCAGGGTCCAGTGAAAACCAAACTTGAACAGCAGGGCAATAAAACAATTACCTTTAGTGGATGCCATCTGCAAGATGTCTGGGGGAAGGTGTGACATCAATTGCAAGAAATGAGGATGGGGAGGATCCTCAAATGGCTTAACAAAACACAGTGAACAAGTTGCTTTGGCACAGCTGAAATCAAAAGGTATCTGAAGCTGGGAAGGCATATTCAGGCCCTCACACTTTTTCACTCCCTGAAAGATGGGTGGCTTTACAAGGGCTCTCCCCCACACTAAAACAATTAGTCACAGGAAAGGCCATGATAGCAGGTTCGAGCAACGCTCCTGAAATTATTTCAGTCACAGGAATGTCAAGCATGCTCCATCATTGCATCTGCCCGATTCGAACATCAGCCCTTCAGCATAATGAGAAATAATTCACCACAAATCGTAAAAATGTAATGTGCTATAAATGTCAGATGTAGAATGGAGAAATAACTGACTCTGCAAATCAATGTCATTCTATAGTTTAATTATATACATAAATGCACAGAGCAAGAGCATTAAGGTCGCGAAGTCAAGGACTCAAAACTTAGAAAATGCCAGATTTAAGGTTTTCCATGAAAATCTTAATTCAGCCTCCTTGTGTGTACACATTATGATATCTTCAATTATATGTTTCTCCCCTTCCCCTATAAGAAGACTCCTGCTTCATTCAGAGCACAGTCTGGATGGTGTTGACTCGTTCAATTTTTTTAATCCTTATTATATGGCTTCAGGCCTTATTTACTGCACACAGGTCAAACCCTGAACTGAATACAGAATTATTAATATCCTCACAGGCTTTTCTATAATGCCCATCACCACCGTGCCTTCACAAACAATTAACATCTCTTCACAACACTCCTGTAAGGTAAGGTGATATTATTCCCAATTTGCAGATAAGGAATGGAGGCACAGAGATTAAAGCCAAAATTGCCTAAAATGTCTGTTATTTGGGTTCCCAACTTAAGATGCCTAGGGAGCCAGATTTTTTAGTTGTACTGTATATAGTCAAAGCACAGTTGTAGTTATGAGCACTCAGCACTTCCAGAAATCAGACCTCAGCTATCTCAAGTCAGACACCCAGAAAATGAGGCCAGCATGAAAAGTCTGGTTTAAATAACTTGCTAAGCATCACATAGGAACTCTGTGGCACAGATATGGACAGAATTCAGTGTTCAAGGGTGGTATTAAATTAACTCAGCCACAAGATCATCTTTGTCTCTTTCTACAATACCATCTCCTTCCCAATACACCTTTCAATTCTTCAGCAAATGAGGCGGGGGTTCTATACCCTATAACCTCATCCACTACACAACCCAGATTCGTTTCCAGAGCACCACCTGACCTATAAACTGAGGGAGGGAGGGGTGCTGTAGCAAAAAGTTTTTAATCACATGATCACAATCACAGTTTATACATACAAGGAGCTGAATTAAGGTTGCACAGGCAACCTTAATATTGGCATTTTTAAAAGTTTGAATGAGTCCTGTGGCACCTTTAAAGACTAACAGATGTATTGGAGCATGAGCTTTCGTAAGTGAATACCCACTTCGTCAGATGTATATAATGGAAATTTCCAGAAGCAGGTATAAGTATGCAGGCAAGAATCAGTCTGGAGATAACGAGGTTAGTTCAATCAGGGAGGATGAGGCTCTCTTCCAGCAGTGGAGGTGTGAACACCAAGGGAGGAGAAACTGCTTTTGTAGTTGGCTAGGTGTTCACACCTCCACTGCTAGAAGAGGGTCTCATGCTCCCTGATTGAACTAACCTCGTTATCTCCAGACTGATTCTCGCCTGCATACTTATACCTGCCTCTGGAAATTTCCACCACATGCGTCTGACGAAGTGGATATTCACCCACGAAAGCTTATGATCCAATACATCTGTTAGTCTTTAAAGGTGCCACAGGACTCATTTTGCTTTTTACAGATCCAGACTAACACGGCTACCCCCTCTGATACTTAAAAGTTTGAGTGCTTGACTTTTCAACCTTAATATAGTTTAATTGTATATAACTTCCTAAATTTTTATAAAAAAACAAAAATCAAAATTCCATGACATGGAGCAAATACAGACCTCCACATGGGTCATCAGCAGAGTAGGAAACTTTTAATCCATATCACGAGCCAACAATGACTGGTACCAGTAGAAGGCTGTTATCCTCTATGAGGCCCTGACACCAGAGCGGGATGAGATTCACACTTTGCCAGTAATTTTCACAGCTATTTGCTAAACAGCAGAGGAACGTTCGGGACTCTGAAATGCTGGTTTTAGTTTCAAGTTCTGGAAAAGGGCACTCTCTAGGGGCTTCAGCCCCTCGTGCTCCCATCCCTCAGAGACTGTCCCTAACCAAACTTACTCCTCAAACACTGCATTTGAGTCAGGATGCTTTCCCTTTCTCCTCCATGCTGCCTGGGCACCTGCAGAGGGAGCACTGAGAGCACAAAAAAGTTAAGTCTCTCTGTTCTTACTTCTGGTGTCTTGCACCACATGATCGCAGCGCTGCTGGCAGAATCAATGCAAGGAAAGTCCTGCTCAACATCTACAATCCTGGACTGGAGCATGCTCAGTGCAGACAGAATGTTCAGAAAACTTTGCTCCCCACCCCTAACAAATCTCTACAGATCATGTAGAAATGGTGATTTTCAGAAGCATATAAACACAGCTAAATTTGGTTGTATCTTCACAGGGATGAGAAAGGCATCTCTGACACCATGGCATCCTCCACAGATCACATTTTGAGTCCTTGATCCAATTCATGGAGGCACTAGAAGTTCTCAATGAAAAGATTGCAAGAACTTTTTTAAAATGGGCTAAGCTTTTCTTTTTCCCCAACCTTGTTCTTGGAAATGCTAAACAGTTTTTGCTGAAGCTTTTAAAAAACATTTAGATTCAAGACAGCCAGGGCTGTAAAACAAGGTCTCATAATGGAAAGCATTAAGCAACCTCAACTAGGTGTCACTTCCAACTGCATCTATAATGTCATCTCGTTTAAACATTAGTCTTTGAAAAACACTAATCTTAGAGTATAAATGGTCAAGCAGGACTTTGGCTGGAAGATCAAGAGAGCTGGACACTGAACCACGATAGCAGAACTCAGGACACAGAGTTTGGAGTATTCTAGTCTAAAGTTACTGTCAGAGTAATTCTAGTGCCCCAGTTGCTGCTCAGTGCCTTGCCCAGTGCTAACATGAAGTTAACAGGATGGGTAAATTTAATGGCTCCTATTCAGAATCCTGGTCTGTAGCGAAACTGCCAAGAATCCAGTCCATTCTATAGTACTGCTGCTGCTGGATTGCTATAGCCCTGAGCTACAGCTGAGCCACTGTAGCTATCCTCTGGAGAGGAGAGCTCACAAAAAGGAAACCATGCAGGGTACTATAGCTCAGACACCCTCACGGAAACAGAGAGATTGGGGATGGATAGAATAGCAAAAGAGCCTCCTGATTTTCTAGTAGCCAGGAGGGTGGAGAAGCAGCAAAGAAACTCTCTACCTCTGGTGAAAGTCAAAGATACCTTCCCTCCACCACCCAAATAATCCAGAGTCCTTGGTCTTGGGGGGGCAGGGAGGGGAAGGGTTCTCCCACTTTCCATCTGCCAGAGAAGGCTGGGAAAGCAGCTAGTAGCCAAAGACTGGTACAAGAGACTGAGTCCCTGAGCAGGGCCCAGGGACATAAACCTCCCAGTACTCTACCCAGTCCCTAGCAGTAGAGTGCTGGACTTTTCACCAGGACACTGCCCCAGGTCTTTTCTGGTCCCTTTCTCCCTCCATCTTTCATATTAACCCCCAGCTAGTACATATCTGCTAAATTTTTCCATGCCTTATGTCTTCACAAAATTATCAAAAAAGAGCTCAATATATTTAGTTTAACAAAGAAAAAGGGTAAGTGGTGACTTGATTACAGTCTACAAGACCCTACATGGGGAAGAAATATTTAATAAGCTCTTCAGTCTAGCAGAAAAAGCTAGACCAGTGGCTGGAAGTTGAAGCTAGACAAATTCAGACTGGAAATAAGGCATACATTGAGGACAGTGAGAGCAAATAACCACTGGAACAATTTACCAAGGGTCATGGTGGATTATCCAAAAAAACTGACAATTTTTGAAATAAGATTGGATATTTTTCTAAAAGATCTGCTCCAGGAATTTTGGAAAAGTTTTATGACCTGTGTTATACAGCAGTTCAGACTAAGTGATCACAACAGTCCCTTCTGACCTTGGAGTCCATGAATCTCCCCATTCTGCCCCAGTTTATGCACCCCCCACATAAACACAATGAGACCACCACCAACAAAGCACAATACTTTGCTGAAACTCCTCCTTGAGCTAAATGGCCTACTTTGCCCAAATCTTTCCTCTCCCCCAGCCATTTTTCATACCTTAGATGCCCTTTTTCAAGCTTGGTACAAGTGCCATATCCCATGGGAAACCTTAGAAAGGATCTGTTTGGGAAAAAAAGTTTCCTCCAGTTTTTATCATTTGTCACAAGAGGGGGCTATCCCCTTCTAGAAACAGCATTGCAAGCTCCATTTATCCAAAACATTGGTGGTCATTTTTACCCTTACCTTGCCCAGAACAGTGAGGCATGGTTTAGGCTCCAACTCAGGCTGTTCCAGTTTCACCACTCCTACCCAGCCATATTCATACAAGTCCTCTTCATCGTTGCTATTACACAGTCCCAGTGGATGCATCTGAAACAGAACAAGGGGAGACGAGGAGAAGCTGGTAAAGGTGTTAACCAAAACATTAACATGAAACCAAAACAGTGTTCATTATGATGGAAGTAACAAGATATTCTACTGGTGGCCTAAATACAGAGCCTAGTATATTTATCAGTCAAATACACACTAAACAGAGAAATGTCTGCTTGCTGTTCAGACAGTGGCATGTCAGAAGGTGAGAGAAGTTCCATAATTCATTGATGTCCCATCACTTCAAACTGCTGATATAAGTTTCATTATACGTTAAGGGACCAGTCTCTTCCTTTAAAGATAGAAGGTAAAGGTGACTAAGCATCTTTTAAAGGCATCTAGAGTTAGGCTCCTGATCTTGAGACTGGAACAGATACCACCAACTAGAATGAAAGGAGGAGGCAGCCAATCACTGAGTGTTTTAGTAAACTAGTGGAAAATTCTCTCCATATCAACGCAGCAGCCTCTGCACAACTATATCAGAGAACATAAGAGTATGGTTTTGTGGGGAGCAACATCATAACCTGGTGCTGAGCTCTGACTAGGATTTAATATTTGCAATACAGTAGCCCCCAGAGACCTGCATCAGAATCAGGAACCCACTGTGCGATGTGCTAGAAGTTCCCATCTGGACTCCTCTGCAGCCTGGGACAGTCACCCAACCACTCTGGCTCACTTTCTACCCCTGCAAAACAAGAAAATACCACTCTTCTTCCTAAGGGGTGGTGCGGTGGTTGGTGGTGGAGTTAATACTTATGAAGCACCTTTGAAGATGAAAAGGCTGTTTTAGTGCTAAATATTTTTATTGGAGTCCTTACACTTCTGAGCTCTGTCAAATCACAATTGAGATCAGATTTGCCAGTACAGATGGACTGGAAACCAGTGGTGCAAAACAGTTAGGAAGCCAAAAGCAGGAAAACACTCCAAAGGAAGATTGATAGTGTCAGACAAATCAGAAATTACTTTGAACTTAAAATGTTATTCCAGTCTAGAGTTTTCCTCAAACAGGGAGCAGCCCAGCACAGTCCTCTCCTTGAGAAAGAGCAATGATGAATGAATATAGCCATGGGGCATGGCAACAGTAACCCAGAGCATTTGCATTGACAAACATACAGAAAAATATTCCCAGACCAAAAAAAACAAAAACAAAAACACCCTAACATTGCAATAGTGCCCAAACCCCTCAGCTAGGATTGGGGCCCCTTGTACTAGGTATGGTACCAAGATACTGTCTCTGCCCCAAACAATTAATTACCTAATTTGAAAAGAGACCCAGCTAGACAGTGTAAACCAGGTTCATAAAAATAAAATCCCGGCAGTTAACACAGGTCAGATAATACACAAGCTGATGGTCCCAGGTCATCTGAAAGAGATAGCTCCTGTAAAGCAAAGGCAGGTGCAAATATGTGTATTAGGGGGTCACCCAGAGAGGGCAGAGTTAAGGTTGCATAGCAGGTACCTGAACTCCTCCCCAGCACACAAGCCTGTCTTGATGTCTTGTGAGATCTGCAACTTTCACACCCTGCAGGTAATTTTACCACACGGTTCTCCCAGTCATCACAAACCCAACTATCTACAGTCCAATAATCAAATCCCCATCACTATTACCTGGCTCTTCCTAACAATGGGTTCCCACGTCAGTGTGAGAGGATATCATGACATCTGGAGGGCGGATTCCAACTATAGGATTGTTATCCTCTAGTCCAGCTTGATATTATTCTTCCCCAAGACTTTCATCCTCCTTAGCAGCACGGAGGCTGCCAGGCTGGGTGTGGGCCCATTCTACCACATCCCTGAAAGTCTTGGCTAAGTACCTCACATATGTCAAAGGCTGTTAGAAAGAAGATGGTGATCTATTATTCTCCACATCCACCAGACTAGGACAAGTAGTAATAGGCTTCATCTGCAGCAAAGAAGATTCAGAAAGTTTTTCCTAATATCTAAACTAAAGAAAGTTAAGCTCTGGAACACGCTTATAAAGGGAGGTTGTGGAATCCTCATCACTAAGGTTCTAAGAACAAGTTGGACAAACACATGTCAGGGATGGTCTAGGTTTATCTGGTCCTGCCTGAGTGCACGGGGCTGGACTTAAGGACTTCAAGGCCTCTTTCAGCCCAATGACTCTACGCATCTCTCTCCTTTGATCACACACATGGGAGTCAGGGACAGGGACTCACACTTCTAGAGAGAGGCACAGCCCCTACGATCACCTCATATCACAAAATCACAGCTCTGACAAGCTGCTCCAGCTAATCCCTCCACTATCCATACAGCTACATATAATATATTAATTGTAATTGGAGTGCATGCAAATAATCCCCAGAGGCTCCAGTCAACTCCAACAGGACAGAGTTAAGGTTGCATGGATGTGTATCGTAACTCTGTATTTCCTAGTTTTTAGAAGTCTGTGTTTTGCTGAACTTCAATGTTCTGGAAGGGCACAAAATACCACTGACTACCTTAATTCTGCATTAACAAAAGTTTTTTGGAAGTGAATATAGTGCTATAGTTACACCCTCTTCCTGTACAGCAAAACAAACACTATAGCTATTTAACACTACCAATGACTTGAAAGAATAGTGGAGGGCCATGATCTGATCCTTGAAGGAACCACTAGAAATGCACCCATTCAGTGATGATCCCCAGTTAACAAGTTACATTTTGAGACCTGTCAGTTAGCCAGTTCAAAGCAAGTCTACCCCAAACAGTAGTTGGAACATCTATGCACTGCTGGGAGCTGCGAGCCCTAGGGCAGGAGATGTGTTATAGGTGTGACAGAGCAGCCACTCAGGAGCTCAAGCACTAAATTTTTCAGCATAGAACAGACTTTTAGTGGGATAGTGAAGCTTCTCATCTTCTGAAGAGTAAAATATCCAAGGAGTGTCTCCCTAACAAAAAAACATTTATAATGGGAAGAGGAGAAGAAAGAGGTAAATCCCTTATCACAGTCTTTGTTTAATCCTGAGCTGATGGTTCAGGACCAGACTTCAAAAAGAAACTGCTGAGCTTCAGTTCACTTGCAAAATTTGACACCATCAGCTCAGGATTAAAACAAAGACTGTGAATGGCTAGCCAACTACAAAGGCAGTTTCTCCTCCCTTGGTGTTCACACCCCCACTGCTAGAAAAGGGCCTCATCCTCCCTGACTAAACTAACCTCGTTATCTCCAGACTGATTCTGGCCTGCATATTTATACCTGCCTCTGGAAATTTCCATTACATACATCTGACAAAGTGAGTATTCATCCACGAAAGCTCATGCTCCAATACATCTGTTAGTCTATAAGATGCCACAGGACTCTTTGTTGCTTGAATCTAGAAAGGAGTCTCAGGACATTTTTCAACATGAAAGAATTTGGTATCAGCAAGGTACAACCTGTGGTGAAAGATTCTCAGTTCTTATACATAAATGGGAAGCATACTGACAAGTTAACTACGGGCTTGGCTACACTGGAGAGTTGCAGCGCTGGTGGTGGGTTTACAGCACTGCAACTAATACACCGTCCACACTTGCAAGGCACATCCAGGGCTGTATCTCCCTGGATACAGCGCTGGCTGTACTCTACCTCTGCCTGGGGAAAAACGACGGCAGTGCTGGTGATGCAGCACTGCTCTGCCAGTGTGGCCACCAAAAGCGCTGTTATTGGCCTCCAGAGATATTCGGAAGTATCCCAGAATGCCTGTTCAGCCACTCTGCTCATCAGTTTGAACTCTACTGCCCTGGACTCAGGTGACCCGCCCTTTAAATGCCCTGGGAATTTTAAAAATCCCCTTCCTGTTTGCTCAGCCAGGTGTGGAGTGCAATCAGTGAATCTTTCCAGGTGACCATGCCTCCAAGAGCCAAACGAGCCCCAGCTTGGAGCAATGGCGAGTTGCTGGACCTCATCAAGTGTTTGGGGGGAGGAAGCTGTGCAGTCCCAGCTGCGCTCCAGCCGTAGGAATTACAATACTTTACAATACTTATGGACAGATATCAAGGGATAGGATGGAAAGGGGCCATGACCAGGACGCGCTGCACTGCAGGGTTAAAGTGAAGGAGCTGCGGAGTGCCTATTGCAAAGCCTGTGAGGGAAACTGCGGCTCTGGTGCTGCCCCCACGACCTGCCGTTTTTACAAAGAGCTGAACGCGATACTTGGGGGTGACCCCACCGCCAATCCAAGGACCACGATGGACACGTCAGAGCTGAGGGGGGGAGGAAATCGAGAGTGAGGGTACTGGGATGGGGGGGGAGACACCCCGGAGTCCCAGGAAGCATGCAGCCAAGAGCTCTTCTCAAGCCAGGAGGAAGGTAGCCAGTCACAGCAGCCGGTACTTGGTAAAGGACAAGCAGAGGAGCGGGTTCCCAGTAAACGGCTTGTATTTTCAGGATGGAAATGTTTCAGGAGAGGAGGGTGGGTTAGGGCTGCATGCACGCATGCCTAGATGTGAAATAGCCCATTGATGTGGTCTATCACGTCGCGATAAATCGGCCTCGGTAATCTCTTCAAAAGTTTCAGCCAGAGCGTGGGCAATGCGCTTGTGCAAGTTTACAGGGAGAGCCACTGTGGTCCTTGTCCCAGTCAGGCTAACGCGGCCGCGCCACTGTGCCGTGAGGGGTGGTGGGACCATTGCTGCACACAGGCAAGCTGCATAGGGGCCAGGGCGGAATCCGCATTGCTGTAGAAGACCCTCCCGCTCTTCCCAGGTGACCCGCAGCAGCGAGATATCTTGCAGGATCAACTCCTGTGGAAAATGTTGGGAGACTGTTCAGTGTAGGTGCCCCCTGCAGCTGTTTGCTTCTGGGCTGTACTGGGGTTTGTGTGTGTTGGGGAAAGCAATCAATCAGTCCCCCTCACTCACCATTTCGGAGCTCCTGTGGGTTGTGTGCGCTCTCTTTGGAATGGGAAAATTATACTAAAGTGAAGACTGTAAACTCCTTCACTGTGTGGGAATAACTGTCTGAGATATAAACAATGCTGCCTCTGTTAACTGTTGCCTTTTTTGCCTTTCTACAAGCAACCTTGACTTCTCGGATGCCCGTATTATCAACAGCTGAAAGACTCCAAAATCTCCGGAAGAAGCTGCGAAAAAGCAAAGACGACCTGCTGCAAGCAGTTATGGATCACTCTGCCAGAGAGAAATAAACTGCAGGACTGGAGCGAAAAGGAAAGCAGGACCCCCCAGAGAGAAACAGCGGCCAGGAAGAAAAGCACAAAGCAGCTGATAAGCATCCTGGCGTGGCAAGCGGACTCTATCCAGGCGCTCAGAGACATTCAGGTAGAGCACTACTGTGCCGCCCTCGCACCAAAGCTCTTTCACTTGTGCCCCCGTGTCAGCTCAAAACCCCCTTCCCCAGCATCCAGGTTCTTACCACCATCACCAGCTGCCTCCAATACCTGTACGTTCACCAACCAGCCCTGAGAACTACGACCCTTACTCTCTGCACTCAACCCCCATCACCATGCAGTATAGGCATCCTGAAGTGCAGCAGTCATTGCACAGCACTCCAGACAGCACATATTCAAACCTGTGACTGTACAGTTCACCACTGCACCCCCCTGCCATTTTAGGTTCCAAAAATGTTGTGTGTGTCAAGAAAGTTATTTTCTTTTCAATAAATGAATTCTTGGCTTTGAAAACAGTCTTTATTATTGCAGAAAGTAAAAAGATACTGTAGCCCAGGAAAGAAACAGGCACTGCAAATCAGCTTAGGAAAAACAGATTCCTGCTAACATTGTAATCCCTGCACTTCACTCCTGTGCAAGGTACCAAACATTACTGTCAAATTCCTCCCTCAATGCATTCCTAATCCTCGAAGCCCTGTGCTGATCCTCTCTAGTAGCCCTGCTCTCTGGCTGTGCAAATTCAGCCTCCAGGCGTTGAATCTCGGAGGTCCATGCCTGACTGAATGTTTCACCCTTCCCCTCACAAATATTATGGAGGGTACAGCACGCGGATATAACCGCAGGGATGTTGCTTTCCCCCACGTCTAGCTTCCCATACAGAGATCTCCAGCGCCCCTTTAAACGGCCAAAAGCACACTCCACAGTCATTCGGCACCGGCTCAGCCTGTAGTTGAACCATTTCTTGCTCCTGTCAAGCTTCCTTGTATACGGTTTCAAGAGCCAAGGCATTAACGGGTAAGCAGGGTCTCCAAGGCTCACAATGGGCATTTCAACGTCCCCTACTGTGATCTTCCAGTCTGGGAAAAAAGTCCCTGCCTGCAACTTCCTGAACAGGCCAGTGTTCCAAAAGATGCGTGCGTCATGCACCCTCCTTCCAGGCCAGCCTGTGTTCATGTCAATGAAACGCCCATGGTGATCCACAAGCGCCTAGAGAATCATAGAGAAATAGCCCTTCCAATTAATGTACTTGGATGCTAGGTGGGGTGGTGCCAGAATAGGAATATGCGTCCCATCTAATTGCCCCTCTGCATTAGGGAAACCCATTTGTGCAAAGCCATCGAGAATGTCCTTCATGTTCCCCAGAGCCACGGTTCTTCTTAGCAGGATGCAATTAATGGCCCTGCAAACTTGCATCAAAACGATCCCAACGGTCGACTTTCCCACTCTAAACTGGTTCCCGACCGATCGGTAGCTGTCTGGAGTTGCCAGCTTCCAGACTGCAATAGCCACCCACTTCTCCACCAGCACGGCAGCTTTCAATCTTGTGTCCTTGCGCCACAGGGTGGGGGTGAGCTCAGCACATAGTCCCATGAAAGTGGCTTTTCTCATCCGAAAGTTCTGCAGCCACTGCTCGTCATCCCAGACTTCCATGACGATGTGATCCCACCACTCAGTGCTCGTTTCCCCAAGCTCAAAAGTGGCATACCACAGTGCTGAGCATTTCCATGAATGCCAGCAGCAATTTCGTGTCATACGTGTCAGGTGACTCGCTGTCATCATCAGACTCCTCATCACTTTGGATCATAAGGAATAGCTCAACTGCCAAATGTGATGTGCTGGCAAGACTCATCAGCATACTCCTCAGCAGTTTGGGCTCCATTTCCCACAGAAATTGCGCTGCATAGAAACCGTTGAGAGAGTCAAGATGGCACCAAACGTGGATGGAAAAAACAGGGATTACTGGGATGTGAAGCAATGCATCACGGGGTGTTGGGACAGGAAGCAGAATGACCTGCACACTCCACCCCCTTCCCACAACCCACAGCGCCAAAATGGGACGAGGTGCTCTGTGGGATAACTGCCCATAATGCACCACTCCCAACAGCGCTGCAAATGTGGCCACACTGCAGCGTTTTCCCTACACAGCTGTACGAAGACAGCTGTAACTCCCAGTGCTGCACACCTGCAAGAGTAGCCAAGGCCTACAGCTCCAAGATGAAACGGTTACCATACTATACAAATATCATGGGTATTGGAAGGGGCAGATTCTGACTCCGAACTGAGATCAAGAACCATAACATCCCAAATGTTCCTATAAGTGTGTAGCAACAGCATGTTGAAATTATTCTGAATAGGGCATGTAGTATGAACTCCTAGTAAACATGTTTATACAGCTAGGAGAGATTTTCAGTAGAAGACATGAGAACTTCTGAAGCCCAGAATTAGAATATGTCTGGGAGTGACAAAGTCCCTACACATTTTTTTTGGGAGGGCTGGGGGATGGGAGGGGGAGGTTACGCAGAAGAAAACAGTTTACTAGAAGATGAATGCAGCAGTCAGTGCTTTCATGTAGCAGGAATCCAGAGGAACCTGCATGGAAGACTATTGACGTTCCATCAGCCAAAGCTGCAGACACTGGAGGGATGAAAGGGAGTGTTTCCCCAAATTTTACCTCCTATGCAGCAAGGCTAATGCAACTGGCTCTGTGCATGAGGGGAAAGTAGTGTTATTCCTTGACTTTAGCAAAAAGCTTTTGATACGGTCTCCCACAGTATTCTTGCTGGCAAGTTAAAGAAGTATGGGCTGGATGAATGGACTATAAGGTGGACAGAAAGCTGGCTAGATAGAGCTCAACAGGTCTAGCTGGCAGCCGGTATCAAGCAGAGTGCCTCAAGGGTTGGTCCTGGGGCCGGTTTTGTTCAATGTCTTCATTAATGATCTGGAGGATGGCGTGGACTGCACCCTCAGCAAGTTTGCAGATGACACTAAACTACAAGGAGTGGTAGATATGCTGGAGGATAGGGATAATATACAGCAGTACCTAGACTTAGAGGATTGGGCCAAAAGAAATCTGATGAGGTTCAACAAGGACAAGTGCAGAGTCCTGCACTTAGGACGGAAGAATCCCATTCACTGCTACAGACTAGAGACCGAATGGCTAGGCAAAAGTTCTGCAGAAAAGGACCTAGGGATTACAGTGGACAAGCAGCTGGATATGAGTCGACAGTGTGCCCTTGTTGCCAAGAAGGCTAACAGCATTTTGGGCTGTATAAGTAGGGGCACTGCCAGCAGATCGAGGAACGTGATCATTCACCTCTATTCGGCATTGGTGAGGCCTCATCTGGAGTGCTGTGTCCATTTTTGGGCCTCACACTACAAGGACGTGGAAAAATTGGGGAAAAAAAAAAAAAAAAAAAAAAAGTCCAGCAGAGGGCAACAAAAGTTATTAGGAGCCTAGAGCACATGACTTATGAGGAGAGGCTGAGGGAACTGGGATTGTTTAGTCTGCAGAAGAGAAGAATTGGGGGGGGGGGGGGGATTTGACAGCTGCTTTCAACTACCAAAGAGGATGGATCTAAATGTTCTCGGTGGTAACAGATGACAGAACAAGGAGTAATGGTCTCAAACTGCAGTGGGAGAAGTTGAGATTGGATATTAAGAAAAACTTTTTCACTAGGAGGGTGGTGATGCACTGGAATGGGTTACCTAGGCAGGTTGTGGAATCTCCTTCCTTAGAGGTTTTTAAGGTCAGGTTTGACGAAGTCCTGGCTGGGATGATTTAGTTGGGGATTGCTCCTGCTTTGAGCAGGGGTTGGACTAGATGACCTCCTGAGATCCCTTCCTACCCTGATATTCTATGATTCTTAATTCCTGGTTGCCTCCCTGCTGCACAGAGTTTTTAATCTTACATAGATCTATACACCACAGTGTGAATCACAGATACTAAGGCATCTAAAAAAAAAAAAAAAAAGTTAGCTGCTGCTAGAGTAGTTATATCTATAGAAACAAAGTGAGGGTATTTTTATTTATAGGGTTTATTATGATAATCACCCTAGTATCTTACTGTACGTTTTAACTGTAATGATCTTTTTTTTTAATTTCAATGTACTACTTGATTGGGAATCTCTAACTTTCCCTCACTTCTCCACCATCCTCTTTGCCTCCTGCTTCTGAGTCCTCAGATGCATCCAACACCCTTTTGTCACATCTTTCAGCTCCTGCTTTCACTCAACTGTCATTTGAGCATCTCATAACTATCTTCCACCACAGTTACTCCCCTCTCACTTGACTGCTCAACTAATTTCCATTGATTTTATGAGTTCCCGTTTATGCTGTCTAAATCTTGTCCTATCTGCCACTCACTCATAGGTCTCCTCAAACCCCTCTTCTGCATTGTAGTGTGTACTCTCCTCCTCCCTCCATCCCCCCTTGGCTACAGTTCCTTATCAACAGTTTCCACCAGCTCTACCTAGTGCTCTTCCCTTCTCCATTCCAATCGCCTTCCCACCAACACAAGCACAAATCCAGATTCCATATCTGCATCTCCCCCTTCCTTCTCCTAGCATCTAGTTGACAACTGGCCCAACCCTGGCCTTCCCTCCATCTGCATCCTCTACACCTCTCATATCTGCCCATCACCCCTCTTGTGCCAAGGTTCCTAACCTCATGCCCATCTCCTTCTGTGATGGAGTGTACTTACCCCGCTCTGTCCCTGCAGGGTTAACCATACCCTGAAGGCCAAGAGGCCATGCCCTCTTGCCCTTGCTGGGCATGCTCTAACTGCAGGCCGACCATAAAAAAAGAGGGTAGCCCAACTCAGTCTGGGCTGACTGGGAAGGAGAGCAGACGTGTTGCAGGCATCTGCCCAGAAGCTATCAGAGCCCCGCCACACCAAGACCCCAGTGAGTACCCAGCTCTGAGGCCCATGGGGGAAAGGAGTCACTGGAAATCTTGCCTGCCTAGCACCCCAAGGAGATTGAGGACCTGCACACTATGGAGCCAGAAGACAGGGTAAGAAGTAGTCCAGTGGAACCAGACATTGATCCAAGGGGGTACCGGGAGCGGACTCAGTGTGTTTTGGTATGATCCTACTGACCTGACCCAGTGACAGGACCACTCACCACTGATAGAGCCCTTGGCTGGGACATGGTAGAGTAAGGTGGGTGCGGGTTCCCACCCCTGGCTGCCAGCCTCATCACTGGGTGGTGGCACGCTCCCATTTGGCCACAAGGTCCAAGCTTGTTGCTGACTTGCCCCAGCCAGGAAGCTGTGGGACCCTAAACAATGAGGGTTCCCTGGCCAGCCCTACAGACTCTGACCACTAGACCATTCAGCCCTGTGCTTAAGGGCAGCCACCTTGACCCCAACGCCAACACCCCATGACAGGATGTACTCACCCTGTGACAACTGGCAGAGAGCACAGGCAACAACCAGAACCTCCTGAAAGTTCCACACCAGAGAGGGCCAGAGACAAAACCTTCCCACCCCCCATTCTGGTTTGTTAAAGATGGAGACAGAAAAGGTTTTGAAATGGCTACTGGAAAGTCAGCAACAGGCAGTGCAGGAGCAGCATCAGGCGCAGCTGCTACAACAGATGGCCATGCAGCAGCAGCTGGTATGGGAGATGGCTGTCCAGCTGCAGGAATGCCTGGTAAAGAAGATGGTGATGCGGCTGCGACCAACCACCTCACCTGCCCCAGAGCAATAAGCTGATTGGGGCCCAAGTGGAGGAAACTGTCACACTGGAGCAATTCACCCAGATCTTCCCTAGTAGGGGGGAAGGAGTGGGTCCAGGGACATTGCCTAGCTACCCTTGCAGAGGCCATTTCCTTAATGGAGGAATACCTGAATGCCAAAGGGTCTGAAACGTGAGTCCATAATCTGGAGAGCCTAAGGAGCTGGAGTCAGCTGGTGGATTGGGGAGGGGGGACACGCAGTCCTGAGATAGGGAGTCCTCGGGACCAACCCAGGCCATTAGCAACAGTATGAACACCAGCAAGGAGGCGTGAACACTAGGGGGGGAGGGGAGATCTGCTTGGAGCGACCTGCTGTCTTGAGATCGGAACCACCGGCCAGGGGGCCCTGGCCATTGCAGCTATGACCAAATGTAGGTGGCCAGCCTCCAGGCAAGAAAAAGGGGCCCAGCTATGCTCCTGGTATCCCTGTGGGTGAATGGCAGGGAACTACTGGGCAACAAAGGCCCGGATGGCTCAGGAAAAGGTCCCTCCGTCCAGCCAGAGACACCGATACACACCCCCACAGGCAGAGGTGCCAGTGGAGGCTGACTAGGACTGGCTGGACATTGACGGAGACTTCCTAAGGAAGCAGAGGGACACAAGTCTGAGCTGAGCCTGGGAACACATGGCGGGCCCCAAGCAGGAAGATGGTGGTGGCAAACAACCACCTCAAGCACCCCAATTCGAGGTGCATGATGATTGCCTCTGCCAGCTGGCTAAGGAACCTCAAACTCAGGAAGAATTCCAGCAATTGCTGGTCCTGCAGAGGTTCCTGCACAACTTACTATGCCTAATGCACTCCATGCCCTGGGCAGGACACTTGGTGAGTGAGAAGATCCTGCAAGAGGTGGCAGGGAGGATTTCTGGCCAGGTATCTCAGGCGAAGTTTGGGACTTCTGCACCACCTGCCCTAAGCACCCCGCTGATACCACTGCCTGTAGTTGGGGTCCACTTTGAGTGGATTGGTATGGACCTGATAGGGCCTCTGGAGAAGAGTGGGTTGGGTGCCAGTATATTCTCATAGTGGTAGATTATGTGCCCCGGTACCCCAGGCCATGTCATTGCAGATGGCCACGGCCCCCATAATAGCTGCCGAGCTTCTAAAAATCTTCACCTGGGTAGGAATACCCAGGAAGATACTAACTGACCAGGGGACCAATGTCTCAAATTAAATGGCAGAGCTGTCCCAGTTATTAAACATTCTGGATCACTAGGTCACACTGCCCTGCATAGAAGGGCAGCCCTATTGACTCTGGCCATTAAGCCATGCTGCCCTGCACAGGAGAGTGGCTACCTTGACCCTGACCTGACACCCCATGACGGGGTGTATTTACCCTACGACACACTCCCTTTATCTTGCTGCCTCTGGAATACTCACTTCTCTCTAAAAAGGGCCACAGCCTTCTGTAACCTGTTCATATCTTGTTCCTGAAAGCTCCTGGTGCTCACAAAGACCTGGATCCCTCCATCTGATGAGACTTCTGCAGCTGCCTTCTCTCATGGAGCTCTCTCCTCCCCCCCCATCCCCCTGCCCTAGATGAGGCTGTGGCAAAAAATTGGACTGCTTAACAGGGAAGCAGAGCTAATAACAAATTACACCAATAAGTCGTAAGTGTTTAATGCCTATTTTGCTTTAGTCTTCATGCTAAAAAACAAAAACACACACACACACACACAACTGTGACCAGATGCTTAACCACACATTAACAACAAGGTGGAAGGAAAAGAACAGGGAAAGAACTGGTTAAAGAATATTTAGATAAAGCTAGATGTATTGATGTTGGCAGGGCCTGATGAAATTCACCTTAGAGTATATAAGCAGGAAAAGACCTCCCAGTCTAAAATATAGTGGCTGGACACCGTCACATTCCTGTCCCTCACAGGCAACAGTCATGAATGACAGAACATTAGGGAGGCGCATAATTCATTTGGGGGCCTCTATGTTGTCCAAGTGACAGAATGAGAACTAACCATGATAATGTGTAAATTAAAATACAAAACCTGTTTTAAAAAAGAAGTTCTCTCAGTGTAAGAAAGATATACAGCCATAGCATCTCCCATATACATCAGCAGCAGGATTTTAACCAGGATCTTCAGGTTCTCCAGCTCAGACCTCTACCCACTTAAACTACAGGAGTAACTGATAGCCTTTTTGTGGACTAGCCACCAGGAGGAGGATTTGGCACACATTTTCCCAATAGGTCAGATGAGATGAGAAATACTAGATTCCGTCCCTTAGAAGGGAGTGTGGTTCAGTGGCTAGAGACAGCTAGTCAAAACTGGAATGACGACTCTGAAAAGCAATGTGGCTGACTGGATAAGTTAAGTTGCCTTGTTAGAGACCTGGGCTCTATTTCTCACTGTGCATACAATGATGTTGTGTAACCTTCCCAAACAACCAACCACCAACAAACACTAATGGGGGCTTGTAGCTCATCCTTGACGCCATCTATGGTTGGGGCTCAATGTCTTAGTCAATAATAAGGGTAGTGATAGTGTGGAAAGAAACAGTCGGCAGAAGTGAGATCTGAACTCATGGTCCTCTGGCTGCCAGCTCTGTCACATTTCCTCTGGCGTATACGGGTATTTAGGGCAGATGTTTCTCTCTCTCACCATATCATCATCATCACCACTTCTAAATGTGGTAGCAGATTTGTCTTTGCATTTGTTCTTCTAAAAACACTAACAGATATCTACGCGTAACTGAGATTATAATAATTGCTACATGAAGGAGCAGTATATATAATAGAGCACAGGATATCGGATTTTTTGTAAAAGGGATTTGCGGAAAGGTGACACACTTGTACAGTGAAACCTCTACAGCAGGGGCGGGCAAACTACAGCCTGGGGGCCACATCTGGCCCTTTCAATGTTTTAATCTGGCCCTCGAGTTCCCACCAGAGAGTGGATCCGGGGCTTGCAGCACTCCAGCAGGGGCTTGCCCCACTTCATGCATGCCGTGGTTCTGCACGGCTCATAGAAGCAGTGGCACGTCCCCACTCCGGCTCCTAAGCACAGGGTCAGCCAGGGGGCTTTGCACTCTGCCCCTACCCCAAGTGCCGCCCCCGCAGCTCCCACGGCCAAGTGGAACCACAACCAATGGGAGCTGCAGGGGCAGCGCCGTGGACAGGGCAGCGTGATAAGCTGTCTGGCTGCACCACCGCATAGGAGCAGGAGGGGGGACGTGCCATTGCTTCTGGGAGCTGCTTGAGGTAAGCACCGCCTGGAGCCTACACCCTGACCCCCTCCAGTGCCCCAAACCTCTTGGTCCCAGCCCAGAACACCTTCCTGCACCCCCAATCTCTCATCTCCAGCCCTACCCCAGAGCCCATACACCCAGCTGGAGCCTTCGCCCCCCCAACACTCTGCCCCAGCCCAGAGCCCCCTCCCACACTCTCAACTCCTCATATCTGGCTACATCCCAACCCCCAAATTTCATGAGCATTCATGGCCCACCATACAGTTTCCATACCCATATGTGGCCCTTGGGCCAAAAAGTTTGCCCATCCCTTCTCTACAGCAACCTTAGCCCTTCACTCATTATAAACTACCTCTAGTTTGCAGCACCCACTGCTAAATCAGTCACGGGGCCACCAGACAGCTCTGCCAAAGCAACTCACTTATGGCCTGATATGCCAAGACCCCAACACTCTAGGGCATGCTTTGGTGTTTAATTTGCCAACTTCACAGATTCTGTTTGCAACGTTTCATAATCAAGCTGCTTTGCTCATTTCCACAAGTCTGAAGGTCATTTCCTGCCAGTGTAATTGCTCCTTACCCTACAACCAATTAAACATCCCTCCAGCAACATGGTTTGGATTTAAAAAAATAAGTAAAAATCATTCCCACCTTAGTGCAAAGAAGAAAAGGGTGCAAGGCGAGGACATAGAAGTTGCTAAGGTGATAGAAGCCTTCAAAATCATTGGCAGAGATCTGGAGTCAGCTCTTGGCTATAGCACAGAATTAATTTGGGCAAATTATTTTCCTTCTCTGTGTCAGTTTACTTACCAGTAGAATGGGGATAGTACTGACATACCTGCCAAGAGGGCTATAAAGCAGACAGATTAAGGTTGCACTGAGAGCCTCTGGTGGAAGATGCTACTGATGTGCAAAATGTTAAACAGCCATTTGTTTTACAAGAATAATAATCTGAATCTCTCTTAGACTCATAGGTCAGAAGGGACCAATCTGATCATCTAGTCTGACCTCCTGCACAAGGCAGGCCACAGAACCCCACCCATCCAATTTTATAACAACCCCTTATCCCAGGACCGAGTTATTGAAATCCTCAAAAATGGTTTGAAGACCTCAAGCTGCAGAGACACCACCAGCAAGCGACCCGTGCCCCACGCTGCAGGGGAAGGCGAAAAACCTCCAGGGCACCTGCCAATCCGCCCTGGAGGAAAATTCCTTCCCGACCCCAAATATGGCGATCAGCTAAACCCTGAGCATGTGGGCAAGAGTCACCAGCTAGCACCCAAGAAGGAATTCTCCGCAGCAACTCAGTACCCATCGCATGCAACATCTCCCCGCAGACCATTGAGCAGACCTGTCTGGTGGTAATTCAAGATCAATTGCCCAAATTAACGATCCTATCATAACATCCCCTCCATATACTCATCAAGCTTTGTCTTAAAGCCAGGAAAGTCTTTTGCCCCTACTACTTCCCTCGGAAGGCTATTCCAGAACTTCACTCCCCTAATGGTCAGAAACCTTCGTCTAATTTCAAGTCTAAACTTCCTAATATCCAGTTTATACCCATTCGTCCTCGTGGCTACATTAGTACTAAACTTAAATAATTCCTCTCCCTCCCTAACGTTAACCCCCTTGATATATTTATATAGGGCGAGCATATCCCCCCTCAGCCTTCTTTTGGCCAGGCTAAACAAGCCAAGCTCTGAGTCTCTTTTCATAAGGCAGTTTTTCCATTCCTCGGATCATCCTCGTAGCCCGTCTCTGAACCTGTTCCAGTTTGAATTCATCCTTCTTGAACATGGGACACCAGAACTGCACACAGTATTCCAGATGGGGTCTCACCAACGCCGTATACAACGGTACTAACACATCCTTATCCTTGCAGGAAATACCCCGCCTGATGCATCCCAAAATCGCATTTGCTTTTTTAACAGCCGTATCACATTGGCGACTCATAGTCATCCTGCTATCAACCAGTACCCCAAGGTCCTTCTCTTCCTCCGTCGCTTCCAACTGATGCGCCCCCAACGTATATCCAAAATTCTTATTATTAATTCCTAAATGCATGACCTTGCACTTTTCACTATTGTATTTCATCCTATTTCTGTTACTCCAGTTTACAAGGTGGTTCAGATCTTCCTGAATAGTATCCCTGTCCTTCTCCGTGTTAGCAATACCCCCCAGCTTCGTGTCATCCGCAAACTTTATTAGCACATTCCCGCTCTTTGTGCCAAGGTCAGTAATAAAAAGGTTAAATAAGATCGGTCCCAAAACCGATCCTTGAGGGACTCCACTGGTGACCTCCTTCCAGTCCGACAGTTCACCTTTCAATACGACCCTCTGGAGTCTCCCCTTTAACCAGTTCCTTATCCACCTTACAACTTTCATATTCACTCCCAGCTTTTCCAATTTAACTAACAGCTCCGTGTGCGGAACCGTGTCGAACGCCTTACTGAAATCTAAGTAAATTATATCTACCGCATTTCCTTTATCTAAGTAATCCGTCACCTTCTCAAAGAAGGAAATCAGATTGGTTTGGCACGATCTACCTTTAGTAAATCCGTGTTGCAATTCGTCACAATTACCATTGACCTCTGTGTCCTTAACTACTTTCTCCCTTAAAATTTTTTCCAAGACCTTACATACTACAGACGTCAAGCTAACAGGCCTATAATTACCCGGATCGCTCTTATTCCCTTTCTTAAAAATAGGAACTACATTAGCAATCCTCCAGTCATATGGCACAACCCCCGAGTTTATCGATTGCTTAAAAATTCTCGCTAACGGGCTCGCAATTTCACGCGCCAGTTCCTTTAATATCCTCGGGTGGAGATTGTCCGGGCCCTCCGACTTCGTCCCATCGAGCTGTTCAAGTACGGCCTCTACCTCAGTTGCCGTAATATCCACTTCCATATCCACATTCCCGTTTATCATCCCTCTATCATCGCAAGGTTCCTCGCTAGTCTTACTAAAAACTGAGGCAAAGTACTTGTTTAGATGTTGGGCCATGGCTAGGTTATCCTTAACCTCCATTCCATCCTCAGTGTATAGCGGCCCCACTTCTTTCTTTGTTTTCTTCTTATTTATGTGGCTGTAGAACCTTTTACTATTGGTTTTGATTCCCTTTGCAAGTTCCAGTTCAATGTGGCTTTTAGCCTTCCTCACTTTATCCCTACATGTTCTGACCTCAGCAAGGTAGCTTTCTTTACTGATCCTGCCTTCCTTCCACTCCCTGTAAGCTTTCTGCTTTTGTCTAATCCCCTCTCTGAGTTGCTTGCTCATCCAGTTTGGCCTACAACTCCTGCCCATGGTTCTTTTCCCCTTTCTCGGGATGCAGGCTTCCGACAGTCTCCGCAGCTGTGACTTAAAGTAATTCCAGGCCTCCTCCACATTTAAATCCACTAATTCCTCCGTCCAATCCACTTCCCTAACTAATTTCCTTAACTCTTTAAAATTAGCCCTTGAGAAGTCAAAAACCCTAACCGTAGATCTACATTTGTTTATCCTTCCATCTAGTTTGAACTGAATCAGCTCATGATCACTCGAACCAAGGTTGTCCCCTACCACCATTTCTTGTACGAGGTCCTCACTGCTCACCAACACCAAGTCTAAAATGGCATCCCCTCTTGTAGGTGCTTCAACTACTTGATGAAGAAATCCATCCGCTATCACATCCAGAAAAATCTGACCCCTATTATTCGTGCAAGTACTCGTCCTCCAGTCTATATCCGGGAAGTTGAAGTCCCCCATAATCACACATTTCCCCTTTGTGTTTACTTCATTAAAGACATTAAAGAGGTCTCTATCCATATCCCAATCCGATCCCGGCGGTCTGTAGCACACCCCAAGCACTATCTCAGGGGAAGCTCTAGTTGCTTTTTTACCCAGCGTGATTTTCGCCCAGACAGACTCTGTTTTATCCATTCCATCGCATCTTATTTCGCTACATTTAATTTCATCATTGATGTACAAGGCTACTCCACCACCTTTGCCTTTCTTCCTGTCTTTTCTGAACAGCACATAGCCTTCAATACCCGTGCTCCAGTCATGAGTACTATTCCACCAGGTTTCGGTAATCCCTATAATATCCGGCTTCACTTCCTGCACGAGTAACTCCAGTTCCTCCATCTTGTTACCTAGGCTCCTCGCATTAGTGTACAAACCTTTTAATTTTCGGCGTTTGGCGTCAGTGACATTCTTTCCCCCGTCGTGCACAAACTTTCTACCACCAGCATCACCCGTTACTCTGGTTTCTACTCCACTATTCCTCCTTGGATCAAATCTTGGGGCCGCAAGGGTATCCCTGCTCACTTTGTTTACTTCCCTCTCCAGGTTATATTCTGGCGTGGAGATCTCCCGAACATCTCCCAACCATCTCCCCCAACTTCCTAGTTTAAAGCCCTCTTGATGAGGTCGGCGAGCCTCCATCCTATAATTCTATTTCCCTCCTTGCTGAGATGAAGTCCATCCTGAGCAAACAGTTGTCTATCCGTAAATGCTTCCCAGTGACCGTACATCCCAAAGCCCTCCTTATAACACCACTCCCTGAGCCATCAGTTGATCGCCATAATCTTGTCACTCCTTCGTCTTCTGATATCAACTCACGATATTGCTTTTTTAAAGCTATTTCACCCCAACAAGAGCTTAGGAGAAATGAAACACAGAGCTTATTTCCCTCTTCAACTTCTCTGAAAATGGGTTATATTTGACAAGTGAAATATATTTGATCACTGAAATGGTAAAAATTATTGACATTGGCCATCCATCTGTTTTAGTTTTTGAGCTGTTTGTGGAGCAACACATAATGAACATACATTCCAGAGAAACCACATCATGCCTCTATTCTGGAATGTTTCAGATCTACCTCCAGCAGTGATAAAGAAACCCACTGCCCACAAGGCTCTAGAGTCTCTTCTAGACCCTTGATAATTTATCTGGTTGTCTTCTGCTTATTTGTTTTTTGTTATCAGCAGTGTCCTTACAACAGCATGAGAGAATAGCTCCCAAAAGGTACAAAAATTGCTCTGGCATTTAATCAACACATCACTTGCTTGTACAAACATTTAAAAGCCCCCACTGACAATGGAACATTATCCCACCATGGGACAGTGATCCAGCAAAGTTTACCACCACTTTAAGACTGACTGCTGATGAACATCAAATCTTACCTGCTTGAGATGAATGTTTAAAGGTACTCCAACTCCCTGGCTGCAGGCAGATCTCACTCTCAAAAGGTATTCAGAGGGGATTTGCTGTTTTTACAAAAGCCATTTAATTTCAGGAAACAGCCCAAATCATACAGCATATGTGCAGACTTGACTCTGTTCCACCTTTACTTATTACTCAAGAAGGGAAGTTTGATCTTAAACTGGAAATTTTCCTTCTTGGATCCTTCATGTCCCACAATTCCCAGGTGATTAGAAGCAGACCAACATACTCTGAGCTCTCCACAGACCATGAGCTTTTAGAGCAGGGGTCAGCAACCTTTCAGCAATGGTGTGCCAAGACTTCATTTGTACACTCTAATTTAAGGCTTCACGCGCCGGTAATACATTTGAATGTTTTTTAGAAGGTCTCTCTATAAGTCTAATATAACCAAACTACTGTTATATGTGAAGTAAACAAGGTTTTCAAAATATGTTTCAGAAGATTTAAAATTAAATTAAAATGCAGATCTTATCAGTTTAGTGTGATCCTTGCCCTTGCTTTTCCTTGCTGAGTTTTCCAATGTCTGGCACGTATTTGGATACTTTAAGCTGCATACAGGCTTCTGAGTGATCAGTTGTTAACTAGCTCTCAGGGGGACAGAGGACAGATTTCATATGTGAAAATACCTTTTCATACAGGTATGTGGATCCAAATGCTGAAAGCATTGCAAATGCAATTTTCTTCAAACAGTTAAATTTCACTGGCAGGGACATCCAGCAGGTCAGAATAGAGGCCCCATGAGCTCTCTCGGTGGCTTCAAGCATGCTTCGCAGAGCCACAAACTTTAATGTCTACAATTCTGAGCTTTTTAACTGAACAAGTTGCATTTCAAAATTTTCAACACCCATCCACTTAAATACAGACAAATCCAAGTCGCTTTCATTGAACTTTTAAGGTTTAATTAGAAAAGAAAGCACTGGGCCAAATCGCTGAAAATCTTAAATCTGTCAGAAAATTCTGATTCCAGTTCTTGCACGTACTTTCCAATCTCATAGACGACATTGACAGTGCAACGTGTCGATAGCTCTTTTATGAGTTGGAAGTAGCAGAAAGAAGAAGTTCGAATATCCCTGCAAAAATACTGCTAGTTTTACAACAAATGCCTTGTAGGTTGTATAAAGATCCAGAACTGTTCGAACTCAACCTCTGTCTCCAGGGTGCGGAGCATTTAAGTGACCGGTGATATCAGTTAGAAACATGAGCTTACACAGCCATTTGTCATCATCCAATTCAGGGTAGTTTTGTTGTTCTTCCGACAAAAAGGCCTTGACTACATCAAAACAGTTTACAAAGCACACCAAAACCTTTCCACAACTTAGCCACCAAATGTTGCTGTGAAGTGGGATGTCCTTATAAGCACTGTCCATCTCTTCTAGCAGTGCTTGAAATTGTCTGAGTCAAAGCAGATCGAGCAACAAGAAAATTCACAACTCACACCACTATATTCATCACTTTAAGCTCTGAATTATAAATTTTAGCACACAGGTTTTCTTGATGGGATGATAAAATGAAATTTCACTGTCTGATGGCCAATCTGATCAAGTAACTTTACAAATCCCTTGTTTTCCAAACCATGGCAGGAGCACCATCTGTTATCACAAAATATTTTTCTGATGTCAACTCCTCCACCTTCAAAATGGTTTACAAAACTTTCCGCTCTATCTTCCCCCTTTGTTGTGCCATGCAAGAGTTTTAGACAACAAAGTTCCTCTTTGATTTCATCGGAAGCACAATATCTTGCAACAACTGCCAAACGTGGAACGTCATTTATATCCATGCTCTTATCAACTGCAACACTAAACACTGCTGTGTCTTTCGATGCAGTTGTCTGCTTTTGCTTAATGTTTTCTGCCATTTCACTTATGCATCTCAACTGTTCTGGCAGAGATGGGCAGTTGTTTTATTCCAGATACGATTGTAGCTTTATTTGGCAAATCATTGAACAAAATCTCCGAACTGCTGAGAAACTTTATATATTCCCCACCTGTAAACGGCTTTCCATTTTTTGCAATGCATTGTGCAATCTTGTAACTTCCTGCTGTAGCATGATTTTTACTTACACCTAAGCTTTTAAAAATATTGCTTTGCTTCTCATAGGCCGCTATTGTCATTCAGTCTTGTCTGCTTTGTCAAGAAAGGTTTCCTTGTGCTTCATTTCAAAATGTTGAACACTTGATGTGCAACAAACAACACTTATATAACAGAAAGCACAAATAGCACTGTCCTTCTTTTCAATAAATCCAAATGCATCTGTCCAAGCAAGCTGAAATGACTGCACATCTAGCTATGCTTTCTTAGGAGCTGCCATTCTGTCAAATGTTCCCTTCAGTTCTCAGTGGGGAAAAAAAAAGTGGCGATAGAAGGCATGCACAAGATCAAATGCAGTGTGCTCTGATAAAAGCAATTTTTAAGATGTGGGTGCTGAGCTGCAGCCCCTCTTGCCCTGAGTGCAACCCTCACTGTCCCAGGCTGGGGACAGTGGGCCACAGAGAAGAGGCTGCAGAGCACTGATCCAAGGCCAGGAGCAGAGCCCAGGGTGGCCTGCTGGGACTCCAGGCCAGAAAGCAGACTAAGTAAGGCTGGAGATCCAGATCCCGGCTGCAGGAGGTCAGCAGCTGAAACCCCAGATCAGCAGCTGACGTGAGTGGAGCTGGAGGCTGGTAGGGCTGAGCAGGGCCAAAGGCCTGGACTCTGTCTGGCAGGGGGCCTGCGCTGGAACTCCAACCGGAAGCAAGGTGAGTGGGGCTGCGGTGGGGACCCCTGCTGGAGAGGGGCCAGCAGCCGGAACCCCAGAGCAGCAACTGAGCAGCCCAGCCTGCCGTTGCTCTGGAGTTTTGGTCGTTGTCTCTTGCCAGTCGGGGTCTCAGCCCTTCACCCAGGCTGGCAACGGGCACTGAGTGGGACCGGCGGTGGGACCCTGGTTGGCAGGAGCCGGCGGTGGAAACCCCAGAGTGGCAGCGGCTTAGCGGCTCAGCCCGCAGCGCTTACCATCAAAATTCGGCTCGCGTGCCACCTTTCTAACGACACCTGTTCTAGAGCTAACACATTAAACATTGCTAGACAAAATATTTAATTGTGCTACAAAGAAACTAGATTAATAGATTATACAGATAGATGGGAATGCCGATCATCGCGTTTGACTGCCTGTATGACACAGGCCATAGGACTTTCTGAATTAATTCCTGTCTGAACTAGATCTTTTAGAAAAATGTCCAAACTCGATTTAAAAAAAATATATAGTCAGTGATGGAGAATCCACCATGATACTTGACAAGTTGTTCCAATGTTTACTCACTTGGTTGAAAATTTACACCCAATTCCAGTCTGAATTTGTTTAGTTTCAACTTCCAGCCATTGGATCATGTTAGCCTGTCTCTGCTAAACTGAAGAGCCCATTATTAAATATCTGTTCCCTGTGTAGGTACTTTTAGGCTGTAAATCAAGTCATCCCCTAACCTCCCTTTGTTAAACCAAATAGATTGAGCTCAGAGTCTCACTATGAAAGGCAGATTTTCTAATCCTTTATAGTTCTTCTGGACCTTCTCAGAACTCTCTCCCATTTTTCACCATTCTTCTTGAATTGTGATTGTGATGGGGGACACATACACACACCCTTTAGGGCCCTACCTGGAACTGTGGCACCACTAAGCCCACTTGACCCACCAACCTGAGTTCCCTTTACACTGTAGTGTTATGCAGCCTGTAAAGCCCTTCCGCAAGCTTCAGACTGCGTTTTAACACCACATATACAGGTAGGGACACACCCAGCTGCAGCTATACACACACACACGCTCAGATCAGCTCTGATGGGAAGGCTCAGCTGAAGAACTGCCTAGTTACTCAACTGCACACACACCCCTCTGGAGGGTAAACCCAAAATTATACCGTCTTGTGTTGCAGAGAACTGTAAAGCGTAAGCTCATGAAATCTGCCCCCTCCTTCAATGTGGAGAGGAATATACACAGCTTTCTGGCCCAAGTTATTATTTTCATGCTCACACTGGTTTTAGACAAAAATGAAAGTAAGTTTATTAACTACAAAAGATACATTTTAAGTGATAAGGGATAGCAAACAGATCAAAGCAGATTACCTCGCAAACAAACACATAGAATCTAAGGTAAATATACTAAAGAAACTGGATGGATGGAACTCAACTGGCAGCAGTCTCAGTGGGGCCGGCTGCTGGGACCTTGGCTGGCAGGGGCCAGCGGACGGAACCCCAGACCGGCAGCAGGCTCAGCCCGCTGCCGGTCTGGGGTTCTGTCTGCCGCCTGTGCTGCCAGTCTGGCACGCGAAATCTTTTACTGGCATGTGAAACCTTAAAATAAAGACAACTTGGCACACCACTTCTCAAAGGTTGCCGACCCCTGTCATATCATAATATCTCTATGAAGAATATGGGGGCATAATGTCACCATGGACACCAGAATTAGACACAGTATTCCAGCAGTGGTCACACCAGTGCCAAATACAGAGGGAATACAACCTCCCTATCCTTACTCAAGATTCCCGTTTATGCATCTAAAGACTGTACTAGCCCTTTTGGCCACATCAACACACTGAGCTCACGTTCAGCTGACTATTCACCATGACCCTCAAATGTTTTTCAGGGTCACTGCTTACAATTCACCATCCTGTATCACCTACATTCTTGTTTCTAGATGCATACATTTACTTTCAGCCATACTCAAACACATACTGTTTGCTTGCACCAGTTTCCCAAACAATCTAGATCACTCTGCATCATTGACCTGTCCTAGTCATTATTTACTACTCCTCCACTCTTCAGAGTCATCTGCCAACTTTATCAGTGATGATTTTATGTTTTCTTTCAGGGCATTAATAAAGGTGTTACAAAGCATTGGGTTCCTGTAGGACCCAACTGGAAAAACACCAGCTGAATGATGAGTCCCTGTTTACAATTACATTTTGAGACTTGTCAGTTGGCCAGTTTTTAATCCATTTAACAATTTGCTGTGTTAATTTTGTATCATTCTAGTTTTTAAAATCAAAATCTTGTGTGGTATCAAGTCAAATGCCTTACATTAGCTGTAGTATTTTACATCAACTTTTGTTGACCAAACCTGTAACCTCAAAGAAAGTGAAAGTTAAACTGACAGGATCTATTATCCATACACTCATACTGATTGGCATTAATTATATTACCACACTAGATTAATAAAGATAAATATCAGCCACTTCATTATTTTGCCCGGGATCGAGGTCAGGCTGACAGGCCTGTAATTATATCCAGGTTGTCCTGTTTACCCTTTAAAATACTGGCACACCATTAGCTTTCTTCCAGCCTTCAGCAACCTCCCCAGTGTTCTAAGAGTTATTGAAAAGTCAACATTAACAGCTGAGAGAGCTCCTTGCCCAGCTCTTTTGAAATTCTTGGATGGAAGTCATCTGGCCCTGATGATTTAAAAGTGTTTAACTTTAGTAGCTGCAGGGTAACATCCTCCCTCCAAGGTTACTACTGGAAGTGTTTCCTCATCATCATATGCTGTAACTGCATCTTTTTTCCTCCAAATACAGAACAGAAATATTTTTGAATGCTTCTACTTTTTTCTGCATTATTGGATATTCTACTATTCCCATCTAGTAATACCATTGTTAGGATTCCTTTCGTTCCCAATATACTTAAGCTGTGCTGCCAATAGATCTTTCCTTATGTCTTTTGCTTCCAACATATATTTTCTAAGATTCTGAACTTCTGATTTATATTGTCAACATCCCCTTTCTTCCACTTGTTATACATAATTGTTTTAACCTGCCTTCACTTCAAAATGTGGCTTTCCCTCAGTTGTGACTTTTTGAGCATCTACAAATATATTCTGGAATAGCTCCCAATTATTTCAATATTTCTGTTTAAATTATTTCTCCAAATTGACTGAGGTTCAGTTTGCTTTCAACTTTTTGAAACTGGCTATGTATAGCCAATGATCACTTGTACCTAAGCTAGTACAAATTTTCAGTTTTGTGGTCAATTCCTATTTGGGCTGTCTCCATAGGGCAGCACTAGAGGACTGTGATATCTAAAGCACACCAATGTATTGCATGCTAACTGGCCTGTATAGACCCTTCTAGTGCAAGTTAAAAGATCCCTAGTACACAATTACATAGTAAACAGCACTACATTAATGTACACTAGGGATCCATTAGTTCACAGCTGCAGGGGAATCTACACTGGTCACCACGTAGAACTCCATTTTGTGCTTTATCTGTAAGAACCCTGATCCAGAAGAATTCAAATCTTTTTCTGGAGATATCAGTAACTAGAAACAGGTAATATCAAATACCCATCTTTAAAAGAGCCTTCAACTCTGACAATAGGCCTGAAGGAATGCATCTTAGCTCTGGACTCAGTAAATTCTCTGAGTAGGGACATGTTCTGGGGCATGAAAGGTCCAAAAAAAGGAAGTTTAGGCAACAATCAAAAAGTTCCATTGATGATTTCTTTATTGTTTTTTAAAACAGTGGGATGGTTCACAGCTGTCAAAGCCTTCTGCGGAGAGGATGATACTAATACACAATATACAGTAGCCTGCTTTTCAGAAGGGCAGAACATAAAACACTATCAAAAGTCAATGGGAACTACTGGTTCTCAGAACATCACGTCAATAAAAGCAGGCTACTGGATTTCTGAGGTACCACAGTGTAGAAGACTCTACCACCACACACGCTACATCCCGATGTGACAGAACGAATACTTTGTAGTGTGTGGAATACGTGGATAATCAAGTGACCTCCTTGCACATTTCTTCATATGAAGTATCTAATTCTCTTAGTCCACCAAGTAGACAGAGTGGTAATGCTCTTAGGTGAAGTGGCTCATCTGGCCTTGAAGATTTAGAAACTGTGGCCCTGGCCCTAGCAGCTGCTGCACTTGTGGTGCAGTGACACAGAATGTTATCCTGGGGGGAGAGACGGCCAATGAAGGCAGCTCCAGCTGGGGAGGGGGCTCAGAATCTGCCCAAAGGGCCAGTTGGAAGACTATTCCATAATACAGGAACTAGGGGTCACCAAATGAAATTAATAGGCAGCAGGTTTAAAACAAATAAAAGGAAGTTCTTCATGCACTACACAGTCAACTTGTGGAACTCCTTGCTTGAGGAGATTGTGAAGGCTAGGACTTACAACAGCGTTTAAAAGAGAACTGGATAAATTCATGGTGGTGAAGTCCATAAATGGCTACTAGCCAGGATGGGTAAGGAATGGTGTCCCTAGCCTCTGTTTGTCAGAGGATGAAGATGAATGGCAGTAGAAAGATCACTTTATCATTGCCTGTTAGGTTCACTCCCTCTGGGGCACCAGGCATTGGCCACTGTCGGTAGATAGATACTGAGCTAGATGGACCTTTGGTCTGACCCGGTATGGCCGTTCTTATTAGAGAAGACGGCAGCAAAAAGACTCTGTTTGGGTGAAAAGGGGTTTGGCCAGAGAAAGCTGTATTAGAGGAACCTGGTCTGTGAAGGGCTGTTTGCAAGGAGTCTGGTGGTAAGGGGCACAGAGCTTATGACTGGTGAGAGTGATCACTGAAACATGGACAGAGGGAATACAGTTTTGGCACCTGAGGAATGGGTGTGGCCCTCCAGGTGAGGAGCTGTTTGCCAGTGGACCTGTTGGAAAGAGGTGCAGTCACTGAAGTGTTGAAGCAAAGAAGCATCACAAGCCAGATAGACAAAAGCAGGACAACAGGAGTGAAGCTGGACTTTGGAACCAGGGAGAGGAGGACCTGATTCCCTCCTGAGGTGACGCAGCATTGTTGAAACACTTCTTTCATTGTAATTGTAATTTAGTTTATTTTCCTACTCAAGTATTTGATGTTACTTTATTTTATTGTACCTGCCAAATGTCTGGGTTTTTTTCCTTTATAAAGTTTAAAATTTAAGATTAAAGGTTGAGTTTGCCTCTAACTCTCCCCATAGTAGGCACAGCCTAGCTGAAGCTGGGTCACTGCACAGGCTTCCGCTATGTATGTGCTGAACCATCTTGCTGTGAGGGCCTTGGAGGCATGCTTGCTTGATTGCTGGCTGGTAAAGCACTATGAGTGCAATTAACTTTTCTGTAGTGTTCGGTCCTCTTGAGGCAAGTTGTTCTCCTGACATGCCAAGTGCACCACTCCATCACTAAGGATACTTCAGACTAACAGAAAGATACACTAATTACTTCTGATGAGTTAGCTAACGTTGGTGTGGGTCTGGCCTCAGAACTATTTACTATCCTAATCTGACTCTATTAACAATGTTCCTATTGACAATACTCTCAGAGCTGGCATTAGAGCAAAGCACCTTAAAAGTGAGAAAGTGAAGAGACTGAGCACAGAGTTACAAAAGATTGATGCCCACACCCTTACAAAACTTGAGTCGTAACGAGGTATTTTAGTGCCTAGCCAAGCAAGAAGATTTACACCCGCTACTGTTCCCCCTCCACCATCATTTTTCCACCCCTGTGGCTTTGTGCCTTGGGCAGCTGCCTCGCTCGACCACCCTGGTTACGGCCCTGTGGTGCACACAGGTCTAGCATCTTGCAGGGAATCTGAATCACTGGTAAGTATAACGGCTGTATGGCTCTGAGGAATCTGGTAACATAATGGAGTTTCATTATCAACCTGGCCTTCTGCAGCAGATAACAAGGACAATTTCTAGAACACATTTCTTGAGTGTTGGCCTTGAGCTCCACTGCTATCCTGTCACAAGCATAACTTTGGCCAGGGATGCTCAGGTGCATCATTCACAGCTCTATAGCTAATTTTTGTCTATACTGCCCCAAAGGCGATATTGGTGGGTCTTTACTGAGAGTAGAATGTCTACCTCTGATTATCTCAAGGAGTGTATGTCCCTTCCTTAGAATTTCCAAGCTGTTAGGCAGTCAGCCACCTCCTGAGTGCTCCTTGTTGGGCAGCGGTCACTCTGCAGCACCCTGCCTCCCTTTCCCCCTTCTTAGGGCCCCTTAAAAACTGCACAGTCCACAGTATTTCAAATAAATAATATTAACCCTTCTGGGTGGGGCCCAGTTATTTAATATTACATGCAGTCTTAAGTGACCTTCTAGGCCCAACTCTCTTCCATCTTGACTAAGAACTCCACAGCCCTCCTTCTGGGGCTTGGGCTGCTCTTCTCCCTGGTCCTTTCTGATTTACACACCATTTTATACTGGGCCTGGCCCAAACTCTCCTTCCTGGGGCATCTGTCTTCCCTCTCTGCTTCAACTGCCACTCCCAGGGGTCGCCTGGCTGGGGCTCAGCCTTCTGATTCTGGTATCCAAACTCTTGGTGCCAACGTCTTCCCTGCATCCTCACTCTATTCTTTTCCTATGCTACCTCTCCCTGTTTCCTGTTCCCCTCTGGCTCTTTATTGAGGACACCTATCCTCTGTCAGGCTCCATCAAGGCCGTAACAAATCAGAGGTGTGCTGAGCAATTCCCTCTTAAAGGACCCAGTACATTCTGTAACAGGGATCTTGATGCAAAACTGGTCACTGAGTTACGTGGTCAGGAATCAATATGACTGGGGTACACCAATCTTCATCTGATCTCCATGGCTTCTTCCAATAATATTCTTATTAGTCTTTGCTAAGAATGGAATACATAGAAAGCTTTTAAACAGGTCATTTGAGGGGTAGTATATATTGCCTTCACTTCTGAATCTTTGCCTTTACAAAAATTTCTGTCTCCCTATTAGGTCTCAACATGGAAGTCCTTCAAAAAAGGATTACATTTCCTACAGTATAGAGAAGACAGTTACTCACCTTTGTAACTGTTGTTCTTCGAGATGTGTTGCTCATATCCATTCCAGTTAGGTGTGTGCGCCGCGCGTGCACATTCGTCGGAAAACTTTTACCCTAGCAACTCAGTGGGCCGGCAGGTCGCCCCCTAGAGTGGCGCCGTCATGGTGCTCGATATATACCCCTGCCAGCCCACCCGCTCCTCAGTTCCTTCTTGCCGGCTACTCCGACAGTGGGGAAGGAGGGTGGGTGTGGAATGGATACGAGCAACACATATCGAAGAACAACAGTTACAAAGGTGAGTAACCGTCTTTTCTTCTTTGAGTGATTGCTCATATCCATTCCACTTAGGTGAATCCCAAGCCTTACGTAGGCGGTGGGGTCGGAGTGAAATGTGGCAGAATGAAAACTGCTGAGCCAGAGGCTACAGCAGCACTTGACTGTTGAACCAGGGCATACTGCGAAGCAAAGGTATGGACCGAGGACCAATGGAGCTGCGCGACAGATCTCGTAGGTAGGAACACGAGCCAGCAAGGCGGCAGATGAAGCCTGAGCCCTGGTAGAATGCACGATGATGTGGCTTGGGGAAATATGAGCCAAATCATAACAAGTGCGGATGTAGGCCATCACCCAAGATGAGATCCTCTGAGAGGAAAACAAGCAAGCCTTCCCTTTGGTCTGCTACCGTGACAGAGCTGGGGCACCTTACGAAATGGTTCTGTCAGCACAATATAAATGTGAGCACTCTACAGATGTCCAGGGAGTGCAATTGTTGTGCCCATTGCGTTGAGCTGTGGGTAACATGAAAGGCCGAAACCACCTTAGGGAGGAAAGCCGGGTGTGGTCATAACTGCACCTTGTCTTTGTGAAACCTAGTGTACGGCGGAACCACCGTAAGAGCTCTGAGCTCGGAAACTCGTCTGGCCGATGTAACAGCTACGAGGAAAGTTGTCGTCCAAGACAGGAATAGCAGAGGGCCGGTCGCGAACGGTTCGAATGGGGGAGACATAAGTCTGGTTAAAACTAGGTTGAGGTCCCAGGTTGGGGCTGGGCTGCGCACCCGAGGTTGCAAGCGCTCCAAGCCCTTGAGGGACCTCGAACCCATAGAGTGTGAGAACACGGAACGTCCACCTTAGCCTGACTGGAAGGTAGAGATGGCTGCCAAGTGTACCCTCAGCAATGATACCGCCAGGTCCTGCCGCTGAAGGCCAGAGGCAGGCCAAATAGAGGGGATCGAGACCTCAGTAGGAGCAAGATCAAGCGTATTGCACCTGTAGAAGAAACGCTTCCACTCGGCCAGGTACATTGACCAGGTGGAAGGCTTCCTGCCACCCCGGCTCAGTTACGCAGCAGCCACACCGTGAGGTGAAGAGGCTGCAGGTCTGGGTGACGAAGCCTGTCGTGGCCCTGAGTGATGAGGTCTGGATGGGGTGGCAGGGTAATTGGGTTGGTTATTGACAGGCCGAGCAACGTGGTATATCAGTGCTGCCTGGATCACGCTGGAGTGATCATGATGATGCGCGCTCTGCCCCTGTGGAGTTTGAGTAGGACCTAATGAACCAGTGGGAACAGTGGGAAGGTATAAAGGAGTTGGCCTTTCCACGGCATCAGGAATGCGTCCAAGATCGGTCCCGAGGAGAGACCTTGGAAGGAGCAGAACATCTGGCATTTTCTGCTCTCGCGGTGAGCGAACAGGTCTATGTGAGGAAAAATCTCCACTTCTGGAAAGCAGAACACCTCACATGGGGCAGAGTGACCACTCGTAAGACAGGAAAGACCTGCTGAGTCAAAGCGCCAAGGCATTCCGAACGCCTGGGAGAAAGGACGTCACCAGCTCCATCGAGTGGGCCATGCAAAAGTCCCAGAAATGGATGGCCTCCTGACAAAAGGGGGGAGGACCATGTCCCTCCCTGGTTATTTATGAAGCACATGGCCGTTGTGTTGGCTGTAAACACCAAGATACCATGGCCTCGCAGCTGCCGCTGGAACCCCTGGCACGCCAGGTGGACTACTCTCATTTTTGGGGCATTGATGTGGAATGCCAGCTCCCGAGAAGACCAAAGGCCTTAAGCTCGGAGGTGACCGTGAGCACTCAAGCAGAGAGATGACGCGTCCGTCGTCAGGGGCAGTGAGGGCTGGGGCGGATGGAACCGCATCCCTGCCCACACCAGGGAGGGAGTTAGCCACCACTCTAGGGAGCCTAAGGTGCTCGAGGGAACGGTGACTACCATGACCATTGGCTCCCTGTCCGGGCGGTACGCCGAGGTGAGCCGGACTTGGAGAGGACGGAGGCGGAGCTTGGCGCGTTTGGTTACAAACTTGCGGGCAGCCATGGACCCAGGAGACTGAGACAAGTGCGAGCCGAGGTCGTTGGGAAAGTCTGCAGACCTCGGATGATTGTTACCATCGCCTAAAACCACGGCTGTGATAAGCAGGCTCCGGCTAGGTCGGAGACCAGGATAGCTCCTAGGAAGTCCAACCTCTGCGTGGGAACCAGAGTGGATTGCTCTATAGTAATCATCAGGCCTAGACCTGTGAATAAGACCGTGACGATGCCCACGTGCTGAGTGGTTTGCGTCTCGCAGTCTCCTCGGATAAACGAATCGTCCAGATATGGAAAAACGCATATCCGACATCAGCGAAGGTAGGCGGCGACTATGGCCATATACTTGGCCAATACCTGTGGGGCTGCAGAAAGGCCAAACAGTAGGACCGTAAACCAGAAGTACTGACGGTTGGCTAGAAAGCGGAGGTATCTCCTGTGCGGAGGGAAGATGGCGTTGTGAAAGTACGCGTTCTTCATATCAAGGGCGGCATAGCAGTCCCCAGGAGGCAAGGATGGGATAATGGTTCCCAGGGATACCATGCGGAACTTCAAACTCATCCTAAACTGGTTGAGTCCGCGCAGGACTAGGAAGGTCTGAGACCTCCGTTCGAGTGGGGGACTAGGGCATAACGGGAGTAAACCCCCTTGCCCCTTTTGTCCGTCGGCGTCTGCACCTCTTGTACGAGGAATTGCTCATGAGAGGGGTCCCTGAAGGGGGACAGGGTTGGAACAAATTAGAGGTGGTACCCATGCTCCACCATGCGCAGGACCCAGCGATCTGAAATTAACTGGGGCCACGCCAGGAGAAAGCAGGATTGGGATCCCGGCCTGTGACTGGTACACCACCCTCAGGCGCACCTTGGAAGGTTCGTCTTTGGTCCCAGTGGTAATTGCGAGGGACCTTGACCTTGGCTCTTTAGGGGTCCTGACATTTGTCTGCGACCACCTTGGCCTCACCATTTGCCAAAGTCCTGTCTCTGGCTAGGCACAGAGTATGGTGGCTGGGGACAGAAAGGCTTGCGTTTGGTCGCTGGCATATGCATGCTGAGAGAGCGCATTAGGACCCTATTGTCCATCAGGCTTCGCAGCCTGGGGCTGTCTTTGCCGCAAAGAGGCCTTTACTAACAAAGGGTAAGTCCTGAATGGCATACTGCAGCTCCGGCCGGAGGTTTGAAAACTGAAGCCATGAGATGCACCTCATGGCGACACCAAAGGCCAGAGTCCTGGCTGCTGAATCTGCTGCGACCAACGAGACCTTGAGGGACGCTCTGGGTACCTTTTTCCCCGTCCTCCAAGACGGCAGCGAACTCTTGGCGGGAGTTTTGAGGGAGAAACTCCATAAACTAAACTACCGTCACCCAGGTGCTATAATTATAGCAGCTAAGCAAGGCTTGTTGCTTTGCTACCCAGAGCTGCAGGGCCTCTGCAGAGTACACCTGACAGCCAAGTAGGTTCATTCGCCAAGCCTCCTTCGGTTTCGGGGCTGGCGCCTGCTGGCCATGCCAATACCTCTCCTTAACAGACTGAAAGACTAGTGAGCAGAGAGGAGAGCGGACAGACGAGTAGTCGTACCCCTTAGAGGGCACCATACCGGGTCCTCTACCTCTGGGACCTCCTCCACCTCAGGTTGTCGGGAGGCGTATCAGAATTGTGGTCCTGAGCATAAGATCTGCGCATGTGGGATAACACGGATGCGTGTCTGGATGGCCATGGAGGTACTAAAAAAAAAAAAAAAAAAAAAAAAAAAAGGCATGGGCAGAGTCTCTGACTCTATCGGACCTTGCCCAACTCAGCACCGGGGACCGGCACCGGGAGGCATACCGGTACCTGGAACAAGATCCAGACCTGCAACCAGAATGGTGCCGGGAGGTCGACCGAGATCTCGAGGCTCGGGGAGAGGCTACGGGAGTCACGGTACCTGTTGTGGTGCCGGGAGTCGGAACGGTGCCGATAGTAGCGGGTCGGCGAACGGGATACCGACCAGTGTGGCGAGTGCGACCAGTACCGATGAGGAAAACAGCACCGGGACTGCAAGTGGTGTCGGGTGTGCCGACGCGACCTGGAGCGTCTGCGGGACCGTGATCATGAACGGTGCCGCTCTGCTGTGCCGACAGAGGACGGTCATATGAAGAGACTGTATTACCCGCACCGGCGGTGCCGGGGTCAGGCAGCATTGACTCTGTCATGGCAAGGAGATCCTTCGCCGTTGGTAATGTCTCCAGCGTGGAGGGAACAGCAGGCTCAACCACAGTGCATACTGGGGAGCTGTCAGGCACCGGATTCGACGGCCCTCATGGGACCGGGATCGACGGTACCGAGGTCGTCAGAGCCTCGGTAGGGGTCAGTGCCGGGCGATCCGACTTAGACGAGCTCTCTGGCTGCGATGCGGGTGGCACGGAAGCAGCAGGAGCAGGGGGCTCAACCACGGTGCGTGCCGGGGAGCCGTCAGGCACCAGCGGGAATTGTAGGCTCTCTCGACCTCGGAGGAAGGGAGCGGTGCCGAGTCGACTTCGGTGCCGGCGACGGCCGGTGCCGAAAGGCCTTGGTAGTACCGGCGGGGTCCGGTGCCGAGGAGGCGCTTCTGCCAGCCGCTTGATCATCGCTCGGTGCCAAAGGTGGAGGGGTAAGTGAAAGTCCCGCTCCTTCTTGTTCTCGGCTTAAAAGCCTTGCAAATGGGGCACTTAGCTGTCAAGTGTGATTCCCTGAGGCACTTCAAACAGGAGTCGTGTGGATCTCCCGTTGGCACCGGCTTCTCGTATAACTATACAAATATATATATAAAAGGATTATAACAACTAGATACGAGAACTACGAGTAGCTAGGGAAGTGGAGGTCAGCTAAGCCACGCTCCACTGTTCCAACGACCGACATGGGCGGTAAGAAGGAACTGAGGAGCGGGTGGGCCGGCAGGGGTATATATCGAGCACCATGACGGCGCCACTCTAGGGGGCGACCTGCCGGCCCACCGAGTTGCTAGGGTAAAAGTTTTCCGACGAATGTGCACGCGCGGCGCGCACACACCTAACTGGAATGGATATGAGCAATCACTCGAAGAAGAACCTTTATTTTCCCTGGACATGGGGGTCCAGATAGAATGATGTGATTTTCCACCCAGTTAAGCAGCTTGGGGGACTCCTTTTCAAGAGGAATAAGCCTTCTTCCCACCCTTTACTCAAGTATGCAATCACCATGCTGTTGTCATAAGGACTAAAACATGCTTATGCTGTACTACTAGTTGGAAATGCAGTGGAGCAAGCCATCTCACCCTGAGCTCCAAACAGCTGGAGTTATTTTTCCCTGGTCTCTATTTGGACAGAACACCCTGTGTCAACTGATTTTCTAGTACTGCTGGTGATGAGGATCCTTTCCAGTTTTAACATGTGATATCTCAGTTCAAACTTGCTGAAACAAGTCAACTGCTCCATGGATTGAATTAAGTCTGGTACCCTCACTTTGAAGTGGAGGAAGAAAGAGTTGAAACGGGAATCGGAACCTTAGCAGTCCTCCTGTGGAAGCAGAAGCACTGATGTGTTTTCACAATACCACCAGCATGAATCGTCTAGCACAAGTCAAAAACATTACTGATATTATTTTAAACTTCTCAGGTGATGATTCTGACCTTGTCTGGAATTGGAATCAGGAGACTTTCATAAATGAATGTTTCTGTAGAAAGCCATCTAGGAGAAGGCAGAGAGACTGCAGTCTATCTCCACACACTGGAGGTGCCTCCAGTTTTAGCAGGAATGCAGAGAAAGACATCTGACAGGAATATGGAACTGTGTATTACAGGTCATCATGAAGGGACAGAATTTCGCTTTCAGAACCAAGAGGCTTGCATGACCACCTTCTTTGTACTCCACACTACTGCACTTTTGATGTGTTCTATGACTCACATCTAGCCCAGTTTGAAGACCTTTTCTGGACTCTGGTTTCTGGGATCTCATTTCTTTTAGGGGGAGCTGGATCAGTTTCTACTAAATATCCATTTTGAGTTGTCCCTAGAACTGGACAAGAAATCTTTTCAGGGTCTTTGGAATTGCAGTCTGATTTGGATTTTCCCTCCCTATCTAATTTATTCCAGAGCAGTCTTCCTAACAAATAATGAAAAACAAGTACAGCTCCTTCTTAAACTGAGAGAAAACACTCCCTCCCACCTCTTTTCACCACCTCTGGCCACTCTGGATGTTCAGACTACACCTGGGCACCATCACTGGTGTATTTGGACTTTTGTGAAGATCCAAGGCTTGAGAGTCAGGCATTTCCCATCACTAAAGAGATATTCCCATTTGAAGTCAGTATCAGGTCTAGGGTCATATTTCCCCTTTAGGTTCCCTTGGCATCACTGGTTAGGCTTTAATGTCAGGGAAGGATGGGTTCAGTGCAATGGAAAAAAGTGGGACTCCTAGGCATAAAGTTTCTTTCTCTGCATCTTTAAGACAGGTCAAAGCTCCTGTTTTCTAAGGACCCTGAGAGTGTATCACACCCCTTTAACAATCTATTCTGACGAGGTGAAGAACACAGATTGCCTGTTTCACCATAGAGGCATCCAGCTCTGGAGGCAGCCCTGCAGTTGTGTTGATGGATGAGGAATTCAGTCACTCCATGCAGCGGTAGCGTTATCTAAGGCAAGGCTGGTGTTGGTTGGGGCTGTAGCAGCAGGATCTCTGTTGCTGGAGCAAGCAGCTGTTCCAACACAGGAATCATCAGTATATTCCAGCGAGGCATGAGGTTGCAGTCTCCACCTTCATAGCCTGCTACCAACTGCCTTGGAGGATGTGCTGAGTTGGCTGTACATTACTCGGGTAGCCTCCCCTTCCACAGAAGCAGGGTCATTACTGCTGCATGCAGTGACTACATCCCTGTGTTTGCCCTTCCCCTCTCCCACAGTGGACAATTAAGAAATAAGTCTTTGGGTTAACTCTTGAAGCAGAGTTTAAATTCCTTCTGAATTTTGATACACTACTCAATGTAGGGATCAATATCCTTGTTATTCATATAAAGTATCTAATCCTTTTTCCAATCCTACGTTCATTACCTCTGTTGTGGCAATGAGTTCCACAGGTTAATTCATGCACTGATTTTAAGAGCATTTTCTTTCCTTCAATCAGTTTTAAATATGCTCCATTTAATGTCTCTTTTTCTATTATTATGGGATAGGAAGTCAGAATGCTCAACTTACTTTCTGTACACTTCTCGCTATATCGTACACATTTATGTCCCTTTCTATTTGTCTTCTTTCTCAACCTAATATCCCAGTTTTCAGACAGTATGCAGATGTTTCCTATATAAACATGCATTCCCTTTCCCTTGCTGCCCGTATGCACAGGAAAGACTCCCAGTCAAAATCCAGAAGGCCACTACTTCATCCTCCTTTAAGTCATTCCCCGAAACTCATCTCTGCCAGAACACACACAGAAAACTGCAATCTGAGAACAGCAGGACAGGTGGCAAGTTGTGTTTACAGTTAATGAATTACACAGTAAGTTAAGAATTGCACACAGCAATTGTCTATGCTAAAAGTAATATCCTATTATTTTTGTTACCCCATCCCTCCCGCTCATCCCCATGCTGGTCTCAGACATGTGTTCTGTCTTGTCGATTAGTTTATAAACGTTTTGAGGCAGGGATGATCATTTACAATGCCCTACACAGTGGGGCCCTGGCCTACTGGAGGACTCACTTCTGCAGTATAAGGGTTAAACAATAGCAATCTCCAACACAGAAGTTTTCCCAGGTCTCTATTTTTATTAGCCCATCTCTGAATCACCTAGAAAATTGTCTCAAAAATAGAGAGATATTGGGTGGCCAGTACTGAACCCTACTCCATTTTGTTCATTTTAACATTGTTTACTTGTTGGCTTAGCACTAGACAGTCAGCGGTTTTCATTGAGCTGTCCACAACTATGCCTAGTTCATGTGGATGAGCAGGTCAAATTACTCCCTTTAAGGGACTGGGATATCAATTTCTGCAGGAGGAACCAAGCCTTAAACTAAGCATCAGACCCATAGAAAGCCACTCCATTCAGATATAAAGCAAGGAAAAGGAGCTGGGAGAAAAGAAAGAGGAAACACACACCCCCACTCACCCACCCACCCTCCCTCTGGCCAAAAAACCTTGAAAACAAACTCAGCTACCTCAACATGCTCAAAGCTCACCAACCCCAAAGGGTTCAGCTTACTCAGTTTTGTCTTTCCAATATGAATAAAAATGGAGTTTGAAAACTGCTCCAAATCCACCAAGCTTGGCTATAATAGCTGCTTTCTCTGGTTAGTGGAAAAGAATCTATGTTAAATATCTAGAGAAATAGAGAAACAGTCCCCTGGTATATACTGTATCAATCAAGCTTTGAAATCATAGCCCATCTCTTTAAGAAGTATCCAGCACAAAATCCTTGAACTATACTGGGGCACTTTCCACATGTCTAAAAGGGCAAAATTGAAACCACAGCTGGGTGGTGCTTTTATCCAAGGTTACAATATCAGCACACACTGTTGAGGGTTTAAATTAACTTCAAAGGAGCCGTGCAGTTTTAAGTGGGTTACTGTTACACAGCAGACAAACAGTGAACTGGGAAGGAGGGAGGGACCTTTTACTCTGTAACTTTATCTCCTCAGAAAAATCCTGGAGATTAAAAGGGAAAGCTTCCGTCCTTTTGTCCTCTTCCCCAGTTTGCTAGGGTCGGATGTCACGGTATTACCAGCCTCCAAATGAACAAACTCAGGATGTTCTCTTAAAGACATTGTTACTAGATTAAAGGCTTGTATTTTCTATCCATCCATAGAAAACTGTCTCCACCTACTTTTCATGGACCAGAAAAATATTCTTGGAGTGGGGCTGAGAAGAATTGAAAATGCTTCCCATTAATGTACTGAGTCACTTTGTTCTAAATACCATTATGCTTCTTTAGCACACAGTGTTTCTTCTTCTCAACCAGACTTAAAAAACTTTCCCAAGAGGCCACAGTCACAAGCTGCCAAACTAAGATCCTTCAGCACTAATAGTCCCTGGCAGGCGACAGACCACTGGAATCAGTGTTTAACCAACCAACCACTTTATTTTCTTAGAGGCTGTACGTCTTCAGCAATCAGAGCAGAGAAGTTCACTGCAGAACACTTTGCTGCACTCTCCAGGTGGTCACCAGGCTGTTAGGGTGAGGGCAGCACCACCTGAAATTTATTCTTCGAAATTCCACACTTGCCACTCACTTCAAATTCTCGTGTAACTTATTTCCCCTCTTGCCTATTTTGTGCAAAACCTTTCCTAAGGTTCTCTGAAGAATTTATGCTCTGGAAAGGAGAAAGTGGTTAGAGCCCTCCACACTACCTCTTTTCTCCATCACTGCAACCACCACCACCACCATCTTGCCTGTGATTCAGGCCCGTAACCTGGTTGTCAACTCTCTGTAGGTCCTCACATCCAGCCTCAATCTAAATCTTGCTGTTTTTCCTAGAAAACTTCTCTAGGATATGGCCTTTCCCAGACATCCACAAGCGAAAATTCTCATCCAAGCTTTCATCTCACATCAATTACTGCAACATCCTTCGTCTCTGTCCGTGAAATGCAGTCTTGCCCGCTGCTGTAAAGACTGTCAAAGCAGCAGGCTAAGAAAACTGTCACTCTGCCCACTGGCTCCACCTTGTCTATCACGTCAAACAAGCTACTGGTATACAGTTTCAAGGCCTTTACTGTGATCCCCACCCAGCCTATCATCATCTCTCATTGTTGATGCTCACATCCAATCAGCTCACCAGGCCAGCCTTCACTGCCCATGCTCCCCATAAACATCTGCAAAGCTGACTCATTACCCACATTCAGATCCCTCTTCAAATCTCTTCTTTGCCATAATATTTAAAAATCTTAGTGGTTAAAACCTCTAAGGATGCAGCAACCACTACTTAACATCCTGACCACTCTTACTGCTTACTTGTACTCTGTCTATACCCATCTGTTGTCTCGTCTTTGAATGTAAGCACCTTGGGGCAGGAACAGTCGTTGTTCCATATTTGTACAGCATCTAGCACAACAGGGTCCTGGTCCATGACTAGGGTTCCTAGGCACCAATAATATAAACAACCAACAGCAGCAAGGACATAAAAAGTATGGGGCAGACTCCTCTCCAAGGCAGTCTTAAGACTTATCTACTCATGGAAATTTACCGATAATTTCAAAAGATCCCCATGGGGGCTTATACAGAAATAATCATTCCTGAATAGCTATTCTGATAAAATTTCCATGTGTAGATAAGCCCTTAGAGCATATTCAGGAAAGAATTAAACTTCAGAGAAACATATTCCACAATACATCACTAGACAGATTGGTTGATGAGCCTAAATGACTTATAAAATTGCTGCCTCTTGACTTAACTGTACTTTCCACTGTCACTTTGGATTGGACTTGTGATCCGTCTAGTCCAATCATATCTCCAATAGTGGCCAGCACTAGATGTCTGGTACCATGCTCCCATTCAGGAACAGAAAATTGGAAAAGAGAAGTATGTTTTTATAAACTACATAAAATTTCAGGGAAGAAAGTACTGAGTGTGTCATGACCCTTTGGGGTTCCTTATTATCTACACAAGTCCACTCAGTGTCACCCAAAATTTGCCAAAGCATGCCAGCACATACATCTCTTCGCTCAAAAGATTATGTTTTGTGCAGTGCTGAACTATAGACTTTAGCAAGATGAGCATACATAAATGAACAAAGAACGGAGCAGATTTCTCCACTAGACCCATCTCTTACAGCCCTCAGAAAAAAAGGGTTAGGAAAAGCAGATGCATATAGTTTAGAGGACAAACAGCAAAAAGGCCCTGTTAGATAAGAAAGCAGAATCTTCATGATTCCAGAGAAGCTGGACTTGACAAATTAATTTGCCAGCAGCAAGTCAAAAAAAACCCAAAAAACAAAAAAAAAAAAAAGACACACCACTTATCCAGGCTAACGGGGATGCCTCAACCATCTATTTACTTAAATAATTAAATCCTGAAGAAAGGCTTCCAAATATGATGTGAGCATTGACCGTTACAGTGCATCTCTAGGAACTCTGCCCAAAGCTCTCCATAGCAGTAGCAGCAGGGAAGTGAAGTTAACAAGACTGGTCAGTTTCCCGGCTACAATTCAGAACCCTATGGGCAGGAGTGAAACTAAAGAATCACATCAGTTCTGCTCCTTAGAGAAGAGCTATGACAAGCAGACACAGGCACTGGGGGTATGTCTACATCTACAATTTTGCAGCGCTGGTTGTTACAGCTGTATTAGTACAGCTGTATAGGGCCAGCGCTGCAGAGTGGCCACACTTACAGCAACCAGCGCTGCAAGTGGTGTTAGATGTGGCCACACTGCAGCACTGTTGGGCGGCTTCAAGGGGGGTTCGGGGAACGCGAGAGCAAACCGGGGAAGGAGACCTGCTTGATTACCAGAGAGGCTTCCTCAGGTATGCTGCGATACCTGCTTATTCCACGGAGGTCAAGAAAAGCGCTGGTAAGTGTCCACACTTGATTACCAGCGCTGGATCACCAGCGCTGGATCCTCTACACCCGAGACAAAACGGGAGTACGGCCAGCGCTGCAAACAGGGAATTGCAGCACTGGTGATGCCCTGCAGATGTGTACACCTCCTAAGTTGCAGCGCTGTAACCCCCTCACCAGCACTGCAACTTTGTGATGTAGACAAGCCCCGGGACTAGTCATAGAGAAAGATGTATAGCAGCAACCACCAAGGACAGAGAGGGCAGATTAGCCCCTTTCCCCACCTCCTCCTGACTGAGAGGTCAGGAGGCTTGGGGAGATGGGAAGCAAGAATAGAAAGCTTTCTCCCTTCCAGCAGCAGGCAGCTGGGTTAAAAGCTCTGACAGGTTCCTTCCAGTGAACACATACTACCTAGAGAGGCTGACGCTTTGGCTACACTACACAGCTTTTAGCAACATGGTCGTGTTAACACTGCAATGTCACTAAAAGTCAGGCACTGTAGCTGCTGTTTTTCAGCACTTTTTGCCAACAAAATACTTCCACCTACAATGAGCGGCATTCACTATTCACACTGTCAAGTATCAGAGGGGTAGCCGTGTTAGTCTGGATCTGTAAAAGCAGCAAAGAATCCTGTGGCACCTTATAGACTAACAGACGTTTTGGAGCATGCGCTTTCGTGGGTGAATACCCACTTCTTCAGATGCATCAGACCCACTGAAGAAGTGGGTATTCACCCACGAAAGCGCATGCTCCAAAACGTCTGTTAGTCTATAAGGTGCCACAGGATTCTTTGCTGCTTTTACTATTCACACTGACACTTGCTGCAGCAAAACTTTTGTTGGATGAGGGTGGGCACGTGGCGTGGAGAGGTTTAGTATCTCTGAACAACAAAGGTTTTATTGCTCATTTGCCAGTGTAGCCATAGCCTGACAGAAAGCCCTCATGCAGTGTCCTCTAATTGGCTCCTACCAGCTTAGCCAAGAAAGGCATCTCACAGGTGAGATGAATGGAGAACAAATATGTTGAGGAGCAGGACTAGGAAAGTGGTATGGGCTGTCGCTAATAGTGTGCGTCACCATACCTCCTAACACTAGCTGCAGCATAGGGAGCCTGCAACAAGGATGATGAGGCTGGGATCTGGGAAACAGGCTCACTCCACCAGAGAGACTTGGGCTCTGCACTTACTGAACACTGCATTACATTTCACAATTTGTTTGTCAGAAGAGCATCCACTACTCCTGGATATGGCAGTCATCAATACCAGGCTTCCTGAGAAACATACATGCACTCTAATGCAAGAGGCATCCTGGCAGAATGCAAGGGAATCGCCTGAGATTCAGGCATGTGCTCTTACAGAGCAACTTCTCAAAGAAATGTGATTAGCAAAGTCTGGTGGAATTTGGAACACTGAAGCAAAGAACCCACCTCCTAAGTACAAGATTCAGACTAACAACAGTGCACACATCTTCGACTCCCCCTGAAGGACAGATGTTCATATATTCCAGATCAGTCCCAGGAACTCCATCTGAATAGAAAACCGAGCATTACACACAGGCAACTGCAAGGTTTTACAAATATTTTATTGTAACTCCTTGCTTAGGACAAAGCTATTGTTCGGGCAGAAAGGGAAGCTTCTCCCTAACATAGCATGGCTACCTATTGACAAGTAATGCTGTTAGAGCAAGAATGTCAAACGGTAAATGAAAGCTTCACACCGCAGTCCAATAGGACAGGTGAGATCCTACACCTTATGCACTCCTACAGGGGGCATAAACAAGAGGAGTAGGATTCAAAGAAGAGTTATTAGAATGATAAAAGATGAGAAAACATGCCTTACAGTGACAGACTCAAAGAACTCAAACTACTTAGCTTAACAAGGAGAAGGTTAAGGGATGACTTGATTACAGTCTGTAAGTACACCTCTACCTCGCTATAACACGACCCGATATAACAGGGGTTCACGTATAGCGCAATAGCATCGCGGCTCTGGCGGCGCTTTAAAGGGTCCGGGGTTCGAGCTGCTATGGGGAACCCCAGGCCCTTTAAATCCATAGACTCAGACTTTAAGGTCAGAAGGGACCATTATGATCATCTAGTCTGACCTCCTGCACAATGCAGGTCACAGAATCTCACCCATCCATTACGATAACAAACCCCTAACCTATGTCTGAGTTACTGAAGTCCTCAAATTGTGGCAGACAGAGGAACAGAAATAGGCCCCAGTCATAGAGAACCCCCTCAGCCAACATCCTCCCCCTGCTGTTATAGGTGGCCATGTTGGCCATCGCTAACGGGAGGCTGACAAGGAGGTCCCATGGGTTTGTAAGGCTGAGAGGCAGAAATGCTTAGCATTCAGGGATACTCCACACTGAAAACTTATATAGATGCAGCTATCTCTCAAGTCAGCTGGAGCCCTGCCAGTGCTACCCCGGGGCTGCAGCAGCAGGGCTCGCCAGTTACTTAAAGGGCCTGGGGCTCCCCGCAGCAGCTGGAGCCCTGAGCTCTTTAAATCACCACTGTAGCCCTGCCGCCCCTACCCCAATATAATGGGGTTTCAGCTATACCACGGTAGGGATTTTTGGCTCCCCATGACCACGTTATAGCAGGGTAGAGGTGTACCTACATGCAGAACAAATACTTAATAAATGGGCTCTAGCAGAAAAAGGTTTAACACAATCCAGTGGCTGGAAGTTGAAGCTAGACAAATTCAGACTGGAAATAAGGCATAATTTTTCAAAGAGAAGAATATCACTGGAAAAAAATGTACCAAAGGTTGTGGTGGATTTGCCACCAGTAACAATTTTTAAAACAAGACCGGATGCTTTCCCAACAGCTCTGTTCTAGGAATCATTTTAGGGATGTTCTCTGGCCTGTGTTATACATGAGGTCAGGTAACAATGGTCCTTACTGGCCTTAGAAGTTATGAACTTTATTAAGTCGCCATCCACAGGCAAAATAATCCTGTACAAAGAAAACCCTTAAACTCAAAACACGAAACTCACTTGAAGCAGCAAGTGAACGTAAAAAGGATGCACCAGGCTCTGGGCTGGCAGATGTAACATTAATCAGCTGCTCTCTTCTCATCCCTGGTCATATGTTAGCATGTTTTTTTTCCCCATTGGAATCCTCCAAATAGAATTATTTATAGTATTTATCTATCTTTCACTGATTCTATTTGCCATGAACTGATTTTGCATTCAGGTCACATGTAATGACAGATTGATTCACCAGGAGATCTCCTTATTTGACTGGACCACCAGTACCAATATTACTAGCTCTTCTACCACCCTGATAGTTCCGTTCATGATTGGGAGCTTTTGCTCAGTTCATATTAATGTTCAGCTGTCAAGTTTTCAGTGATTTCTAATGAAGCTGTCTAATAAAAAACACAAACAACCCCTCCCTCTCGCAAATTGTTACATGTCAATGTTTCCTCTTTGTAGGATATGCAGGCAAACATTTCAGCGTTAATGCTATTTGAGTGCTTTACAACGTTTGAAATAGTTCTAAATATGAATTACATTCTCACAAAACATTAATGACATCCACTACCCTCCATTACTGTTATTTATTATTTGAGTGATGGTAGTGTCTAGAGGACCTCATGAGGGATCAAAGACCCATTGTGCTAGTCCCTTGGATGTACAATGTGATTAGGAATTGGGCTTTTGGAGATTTGGGGGACAAGCTAGTAACGATGCCTTTCAGATAGTAAGAAACTATTTTCTTAATGACAGTTTAAAGACTGAAAATAAGATTTCCAGCCCCATTCCTCAGAGACACTGAAAAGCATCAGAGTACTAAAGTACTATTATCATTAACACTATCTCTTACTTAGGAGTTATCATAACTGTACCTGGCACTTTACAAATGTGCACCACAAATACAGACTGCCCCAAAGATTTCCAGTCGTAGGACATTAAGCTACACCTGCAGGCTACAAATTCACAAGGATTTTGTTGCATCACATTGGTTAATTGCCCTGGTGAGATTCCAAACAAATTAGATAATCCTGGTGATGTTCTCTCATAGTCCATGTGCTTCAGGGAAGGACAAATGATGAAAACATTCCAATGTCCAATTAAAAACATGTGCATTATGAAACCAAATGACTTAAAAAAATCCAACAACGAACATGGGTGAGGATGATAGGAGAAACTGCAAGAAACTCAACCAGGAGACAGATATTAAACATCTAGTCATACTGTTACCCAACATTACAAAGTAAACATGGGGGAAATCAAGCTCACAACCACACACTGTTGCTTTGTAAAGCCATAAAGATCATAAAATAGCAACAGTGTCTGCCATAAGGTCTGCCTCCTTCACCAAGGTCCTAATGGTCTCTTTCTAGCCACATCTTGGGGCCTATACTCCATCCTCACCCTCCTGGACACCAGTGTGACCTCTCTCCTTGGCATCCCTGGGGGTTCCATGACAACGTGCTCTCTTGACCACTTCAGTTTTTCCTCTGGTGGGCCTGCTTTTTTACAGGACTCTGATCTTGGTCCCTCCTTCCTTTCTCTATAAATCTTCTTGCTAGGTGATCTCTGCACACAGAGTTTCAACTGCTATCCCTATGCTGTGACTCACAGGTCCACCTGAACCACTTCCCTCAACCTAACATTTTGGCCTAATTCTCTTAACACTTCCCCTTGGAGAGGTCACCAACAAATTTGTTAAAACTGAGCTCATCTTTCCTCTCAAACACACACACACTCAGTCCAATTCTTTGTCATGACTGAGCATAACATCATTCTTTCTGTCACCTGGACCAGTGACAGACATCTCACTCCTCCCTCTCCTTCACCACACAGGTGGTGTCCAAATCCTTCCACTGTCCCCTTAATCCAAGATCTAACCTCTTTTTTGCCCATGCTACCAAAAAGCTCTTGTTTCATACCCCTGCCATCTCCCAACTTGCTTACTGCAAACTCCTTATCCCTGGCCTCACCTACCCCCACTGCTCCCTCTGATAAACACAAAATAGAGCTACTAAAAATCCCTGTATGAATCCCATCTCTCTTCTGCCATGCCAAATTTAAAGCTGATTGTCCTGTCCTTCAAGACCTGCATAACTCCTCAACTATCTGATCTACCATCCACCTCTCTGCCAGTGACGCCAGCTGCACTGATCCATTGGTCTGCTTCCCCCACAACTGTCTCTATGTGGGAAATTTTCAAAAGCATTTAAGTGACGTAAGAGCCCAAAACAATTTTGAAAACAGGATTTGAGCTCCTAGGAGCCATAAGTCCTATTGACTTCCAATGAAGAGGGCACTTTCAAATTCATGACCATGAAAAACACATCATGGACCGTGAAATCTGGTCTTGTGTGCTTCTACCCTATACTATACGGATTTCACGAGGGAAACCAGCATTTCTCAAATTGGGGGCCCTGACCCAAAAGGGAGTTGCAAGGTTATTTTAAGGGCAGGGGTCACAGTATTGCCACACTTACTTCTGCACTGCCTTCAGAGCTGGGCAGCCACAGAACAGCAGCTGTTGGCCGGTCACCCAGCTCTGAAGGCAGCACCCTGCCAACAGCAGTGCAGAAGTTAAGGGTGGCAATATCATATTATGCCATCCTTTTTTCAACACTGCTGCTGGTGGCATCTCTGCCTTCAGAGCTGGGATCCCGACCAGCAGCCATGGCTCTCCAGCAGCAGTACAGAAGGGTAGTGATACCACACAACCCTCTCATAACTTTACAAACTCCACCCTCCCCAAAAAACCGTCCTTTTTGGATCAGGAGCCCTACAATTACAAACCTGACAGTGAATTTTTAGATTTAAATAGCTGAAATCATGACATTTTTAAAATCCTATGACTGTGAAATTGACCCTAGTGGACCATGAATTTGGTAGGACCCTATCAAGGAGGCTTCAGCTTCTAAGGACCACGGTCAGTTCTGAAAAACAGGACTTGGGGCCCTTTTGAAAGTTTTACTCCATGCCTTTTTCCACACTACCTCCTACCCATGGCATACTGTACCTGAGCTCATTAAATTCCTCTCAAAAATTCACTTCTGCTGTAATGCCTGCAAGCAACAAGTCAAAGATATACCTGATAACTAAACCAAACAGCTTGCTCATGATATGCAAATACCTTCACTGAGCAGCCATGCAGTCTCACTGATCTGACATCTTTGCACTCCTCCTCTCATTGTGCCATATCTAAGTTACCATGTAAGCTCTTTGCTGGGTATTTCACAGGGCAGAAGAGACATGGTCACTACTCCAAAGTATTACGTGTTGTAAAATAAATTCAGTATACAGGTCTACTAAACATTTCAGCCAGATGTTCTAAGATTTGGTGTCACAAAAATCAATAATGCAGGACAATCTAAATTACCAGAACTTCGGTTCTTTCTACACTGATAAGGCCTCTTAAAGATTAAAAATGTCTTACAGCCACACAACACAATTTTCTTCCCAAAGTCTGCGTTGGTACCTGCAATTTAATGGACTTTGTTTCAGAAAGTGATAAAACTGTAATAAGCACTGGGGGAAAATGAACAAATGATATTCACAGATTTTAAGGACAGAAGGGACCATTATGAGTGTCTAGTTTGGTCATCTATATAGCACAAGCCAAAGAATTTATCCAGCAAATTTCTGCTCTCAGCCCATAATCTATTTTAGCTATTGCAGATCCTTTAGAAAAGATACCCAGTCCTTATTCAGAGACTTCAAGTGAAGGAGAATCCAACAAGTCACTAGGGAAACTGTTCCAACCCTCACTGTTGAAAACAAAACTTAATTTCTAGTTTGAATTTGTTTAGTTTTATCTTCCAAACACTGGATCTCATTATGCCTTTTCCTGCTAGACTAAGCGCAGTCTTGCATCAGAAATCGCTTCCCCATGTAAATACTTAGAGACCATGATCAAGTCGCCTTCTAGATGATAAACTAAATACACTGAGCTGCTTAGGTCTCTCATTCTAAGGCAGGTTTTCTAAACCTGAAATCATTCTTGCAGCTCTTTTCTGAACACTTCCCAATTTTTCTACATTTTTTTTGAAGTGTTGACACCAGAAATAGACATAGTATCCAGCAATGTCTCACTAATGCTGTACTCAGAGGTAATACTTCCTCCATATTCCAGCCTGATATTCCCATTTATCCATCCAAGAGTCACATTCACTCTCCTAGCTACAGCATCACACCAGGAACTCAGATTCAGCTGGTTATCTAACAAAAAAGTTAGAAAGTCTATTTGAGTTGGGGGGGTCTCAATTTTCTGCTGTGTACCTTGGCCCAGAATGTGACAAATACCACCAAAACATAGTCCATTCTTTACTAGCTATAAACAACATAAATTAGCAGTAACTCGCATAACAGTAAGGAAGACTTCCAATCAAGTGTCTAAATACCCAAATGTCCGATTTATAAATTACAATCTGATTCTATATTGCTCTCATTATTGATATACACAGATGTACAGAGACCTCTACTAAGGATTCAACCAAAGGCCAATAAAATTGGCATTTTCCTGGCCAAATGTGTCACTATTTCAAGGCAAAAGCTTCAATACACCGAACAATAAACCATTGAATATGTGATGTAAAACATCCAGTCCTCTCTTGGTCACAGCATCTTCACACCATCTAAGGCCCAAATGGCATATGATCTACTTAACTAATCCTCTGAAAAACTCTGGGATTTCACACACTGCAGAGAAAAAAATCCAGAGCAATGAAACTCTGAATGCCAGTTTGGAGTAAGTTTGGGTATTATCCTCTATCATACTTAGCCTATGAACCTGGAAAGAGCCCACACTTCATTGTCTGTCTTGCCAAACACATGGCCATAAAGAACACTGTTTAACTTTTATGACAGCACACAATTTAAGAAAATGGCACCCCACCACAGCCTACAATACTAACATTAGTGTCCATGGACATACCATATACACCTTTGGGTCTCAAGGGACTCACTAGTTTCCAGGATTTAAGGAGAACCAGGATCACAAGAGTCTTCCTCTATCACAGACTGATGAGTCCTGATTCGAGAAAATGTTGTCGATATTCGGCGTCCTAATCAGGCTCAGCTGCCCTAACCCAGGGGGAAGTATTTCTGAAGGGAGTCTGCTGCCATTTTGGGGCTATCTGAACCCTAATCATTCAGTGTTTTAAAAGAATTGCTGGTTCATTGCCCGCAGGTCATACGGTAGAAGTTTTCAGGAAAATGCCAAATAAGGAATGAGAAATTTCTGTTGCGCAGCTTCTCTCCAAATTCGTTACTCATGGGATAATGCGCCCCACATGCAAAATACAAAGGCTGTTTCTGGTGATTCCAAGACTAGATTCTGGCCTTCTGCTCAGGACAGCAGAAGAGTTCTTCCACAGCTGTAGAAACATTCCAGCAACCACTTGATATCAACTGTCTTGATGCTAATGCATGTTAAATTAACCTTAAGACAATGTGTTTAAGTCCATGTTTACACTACACAACCACCGCAGTAATTACTGCCATTGTTGGTGGTATGCCTCCTCACTAGGAACTCTTGCACTGACTTAAAGAGAGGAAGTGTGGGAGGCTGAGAACCTGGGCTCTCAGCTCAGCGCTGCTGCCGCCTGGGCTCTCAACTCCCTGCTCTGCGTGGAGCTCCCAGCAGGGAGCCCAGCTGCCACCCGGGTTCCAGCTTGGAGCTCCACAGGGAGCCCACAATCGGGGCTCCTGGCACTGGGCAGTGAGGCACCAGGTGTCAGCACTGCTGTGGCTGACAGCTGGAACACATACTTGCCCCGCTCAATTTCAAAAACAGGGACCCTACCAGCAGAGAAACTGACATTCTTGTCAATATCATGGCTCTGGCTGTCAGCCCTCCTGACAATCAACAGGTGAAGCAAGTAACTCAGGATCTATACCACGGATCGGCAACCTTTGAGAAGTGGTGTGCCGAGTCTTCATTTATTCACTCTAATTTAAGGTTTCACATGCCAGTAATACATTTTAACGTTTTTAGAAGGTCTCTTTCTATAAGTCTATAACTAAACTATTGTGGTATGTAAAGTAAATAAGGTTTAAATGTTTAAGAAGCTTCATTTAAAATTAAATTAAAATGCAGAGCCCCCAGGACCAGTGGCCAGGACTGAGGCAGTAAGTGCCACTGAAAATCAGCTCGAGTGCCACCTTCGGCACGTGTGCCATAGGTTGCCTACCCCTCGTCTATACGGACACTGTGTCACTCAAACTACTTTGACCTAAGCCTTCCACCCGCTCCTGAATATATTAGGTGAATATATTAGGTTGGCATAGCAGGAGAGTCACAGAGGCAGGCGGAACACTAGTGTGTGCACTTACACGGTTAGGTAGACGTAAACTGAAAAAAGCACAGGAATAGATTTGTAGAGATATGTCTAGAACCCCGACCAAGGATATTCTATTTGCTGTCCAAGATCCATAAACCTGGAAGTCCTGGATGCCCCGTCATCTCAGTCATTGGCACCCTACCAAGAGGGCTGTCTGGTTATGTGGACTCTCTCCTCAGGCCCTACGTTACCAGCACTCCCAGCTATCTTCGAGACACCACTGACTTCATGAGGAAACTACAATAATAGAATATCAGGGTTGGAAGAGACCTCAGGAGGTCAACTAGTCCAACCCCCTGCTCAAAGCAGGACCAATTCCCAACTAAATCATCCCAGCCAGGGCTTTGTCAAGCCTGACCTTAAAAACCTTTAAGGAAGGAGATTTCACCACCTCCCTAGGTAACCCATTCCAGTGCTTCACCTCCCTCCTAGTGAAAAAAAGTTTCTCCTAATTTCCAACCTAAACATCCCCCACTGCAACTTAAGACCATTACTCCTTGTTCTGTCATCTGCTACCACTGAGAACAGTCTAGATCCATCCTCTTTGGAACCCCCTTTCAGGTAGTTGAAAGCAGCTATCAGATTCCCCCCTCATTCTTCTCTTCTGCAGACTAAACAATCCCAGTTCCCTCAGCCTCTCCTCATAAGTCATGTGCTCCAGCCCTCTAATCATTTCTGTTGCCCTCCACTGGACTCTGCTATTTTTCCACATCCTTCTTATAGTGCGGGGCCCAAAACTGGACACAATACTCCAGATGAGGCCTCATCAATGCCGAACAGAGGGGAATAATCCCGTCCCTTGATCTGCTGGCAACGGCCCTACTTATACAGCCCAAAATGCCATTAGCCTTCTTGGCAACAAGGGCACACTGTTGACTCATATCCAGTTTCTGTCCACAGTAACCCCAAGGTCCTTTTCTGCAGAACTGCATCCTAGCCATTTGGTCCCTAGTCTGTAACAGTGTATGGGATTTTTCCATCCTAAGTGCAGGACTCTGCACTTGTCCTTGTTGAACCTCAGATTTCTTTTGGCTTGATCCTCTAATTTGTCTAGGTCCCTCTGTATCCTGTCCCTCCCTCCAGTGTATCTACCACTCCTTCCAGTTTAGTGTCATCTGCAAACTTGCTGAGAGTGCAGTCTATGCCATCCTCCAGATCATTAACAAAACCGGCCCCAGGACCGACCCTTGGGACACTCCGCTTGAAACCGGCTGCCAACTAGACATGGAGCTATTGATCACTACCTGTTGAGCCCAACGATCTAGTCAGCTTTCTATCCAGTTGTAATCCATTGTGATCTTCCAGAAAACACCATCCTGGCCACGATGGATCTAGAAGCCCTCTAAACCAACATTCCACACAAAGATGGGACTACAAGCTATCAAGAACAGTATCCTCGTTAATGTCACGGCAAACTTGGTGGCTGAACTGTGTCCTCACCCACCACTATTTCACATTTGGGGACAATATATACCTTCAAGTCAGCGGCACAGCTATGGGTGCCCGCATGGCCCCACAGTATGCCAACATTTTTATGGCTGACCTAGAACACTTCCTCAGCTCTCATCCCCTAACGCCCCTGTGCTACATTGACGACATCTTTATCATCTGGACCCAGGGAAAAGAAGCCCTTGAGGATTTCCACCTGGATTTCAATAATTTCCACCCCACCATCAACCTCAGCCTAGGCCAATCCACACAAGAGGTCCATTTCCAGGACATTACTGTGCTAATAAACAATAGCCACATAAATACCACCCTATATATCGGAAACTGATTGACCACTATACTTACCTACATACCTCCAGCTTCCATCCAGGACACACCATACGATCCATTGTCTACAGCCAAGCTTTAAGATACAACCGCATTTGTTCCAATCCCTCAGACAGACAACTCAAGATCTCTATCAAGCATTCTTAAAACTACAGTATCTACCTGCTGAAGTGAAAAAACAAATTAACAGAGCCAGAAGAATACCCAGAAGTCACCTACTACAGGACAGGCCCAACAAAGAAAATAACACAATGCCACTAGCCATTACCTTCAGCCCCAACTAAAACCTCTCCAGCGCATCAAAGATCTACAACCTATCCTGAAAGATGATCCCTTGCTCTCACAGATCTTGGGAGACAGACCAGTCCTCGCTTACAGACAGCTCCCCCCCAACCTGAAGCAAATATTCACCAGCAACTACACACCACACAACACTAACCCAGGAACCAATCCTTGCAAAAAAGCCCGATGCCAACTCTGTCCACATATCTATTCAAGTGACGTCATCACAGGACCTAATCACATCAGCCATGCCATCCGGGGCTCGTTCACCTGCACATCTACCAATGTGATATATGCCATCATGTGCCTGCAACGCCTCTCTGCCATGTACACTGGCCAAACTGGACAGTCTCTACGCAAAAGAATAAATGGATACAAATCTGACACCAGCAATCAGAACATTCAAAAACCAGTAGAACAACATTTAAACCTCTCTGGTCACTCAGTAACAGACTTAAAGGTGGCAACTTTGCAACAGAAAAGCTTAAAAACAGACTCCAACGAGAAACTGCTGAACTTGAATTAATATGCAAACTAGATACCATTAATTTAGGCTTGAATAGAGATTGGGAATGGCTGAGTCATTAGAGATTGAATCTATTTCCCCATGCTAAGTATACTCACACCTCTTGTCAGCTGTTTGAAATGGGCCATCTTGATCATCACTACAAAAGTTCTCTCTTCTCCTGCTGATAATAGCTCACCTTAATTAAATTAGCCTCTTAGAGCTGATATGGCTACTTCGAGTCTATGCATTTGAAGACGTGGGCTGTAGCCCACAAAAGCTTATGCTCAAATGAATGCGTTACTCTAAGGTGCCACAAGTACTCCTGTTCTTTTTACGTTGACTTAACATTGTAGCATAGACATGCCCAAGGTCTTCCTTTAGAGAAAATCATCAATTTTTATCGTGTTCTTTACCACACTACCACCATGGCTTGAATTCAGAGAGAAACTTTAACAAAAGAAAGAAAGTTATCAGGTAAGAAGTTTCTCATTGTATTTCACAGCTTCTCTTCTCATTACTTACTTATGGGAAGTAGCAAGAATTAGAGAAGGAAAGGATAAGCAGAGTTCCAAAATTATAGTAAAAAATACAGGCAGAAATTAAGTTCCCCCCATATAAAGCAAGTGCTTTATAAACAAAGTAATTACATGGAAACAAACCTAGTAGCACCTTCCAGCAAAGGATGCCTTTGCAAAGGAACGGAAACTTTCATTTAAGGAAGAATGGTGAAGTGACTCATATACTTTCTTCCCCAAGTGCCTGTAGGAACTTCTGTGAACAGTCTCCCAGATGCCTAGCATGCCAACTGGTGCAGATTCTTACATCTTGCCTGCAGTAACCTTGAGGTCCAATGGCCTTGGTATTTTGGATAGAATGACATCAGCAGGGTACAAATGGTTTATATAATCCATGTGCTTGAGATATATCTCTAGAGCTCCAGGAATGCTCATTCATGCCACAACCTTCCAATGGTTGGAACAAAACGAAAAAAAGAAAAATGTTAATGTAACTTTAAATTCAGTTAAAAAAAATGATCAGTCACGAAATGTAAAGCTAAAGCTCCACTGCCATTAACTGCTGCACTGAAATGCACATCCCCAGTACTCTCTAGCCTTGATTTCCTAGTGAACCATGTAATGCATTCCATTTGTTTGTTTCTTAATATTCACTATCAGATATACAAGGCAAGTAATGCAGCAAAGTTACTATTGCAATACCTTTAGTTTGTATTTCCTGTGATTTTAACGGTTTTGTTTTTAAATTCTCATTCACTAAAGCACCCACTATTTTTACAGGGCCTACAGAAACAATGCTTTGTTCTTGTGTATCCTACTAGATCTGCAGGACAACAAACAGAAGTCAGTCTTGGTGGTTACAGCAGACTTCTATTCCCAATTTTGCCACTGGATCACTATGTGATCTTGGACAAGTCAGTCTTGGTATTTATATGGCTGCATCAGCATAGCATTTGAGCACCTCCCCAATTATTTATAAAATGTAAGTATTTACCCACAGTGCATTATCTTAAAATAGAAAAGGCTCTCAAAGCTTTTTTGCAGATGAGAGGCCTTAGGTGCAAAGCTCTACGTAGTGTAAGTATTGCTAGCAACAAATCATTGCCATAACCCAATGGAGAGAAAGGGGCACAAAACAGTAACATTGCTTTGTTTACCTGAAGGTGCCATTAAAAATAGGAAAACAGTGTTTTACAAACAGGAGATGAAAGATTTTCTCCAGTTTATGATCTAGGAGGTAAACTAACAAAAGCATATTAAAGAACTATTGCATGTGTCCCTTCAATCCAATGAAGTGGATCAACTTTCCATGTTAACAGCAGCTGGAGTAGAGCAGCTCTTCTAAAGGTGAAAGCCAGAAGCTTTTCCTCAACATTCTGCACACATCCGACATGGAACTCAGCAAGGTTAAGAGCAACATATGGCCTCAAATGCAAGTACAACAACAGCCCCATTAGAGAGATTTTTTTTACAAGGATATCCAGCTAGGAACCAAGCCACCATGAAATGTAACATTACCAGACTTGAATAATCCAGAAAGTTTGCTTTTCTTGGCCATCAGTTGTGACTATATGGGTCAAACCAGCAGTAAACCTACAAGAGGGTCCCACTGAAAATTACCCTCAGAACCAGAAGCTTCAAGCACTCTAGAAGTACACTCCTATTCCTCATTCCCCAAGAAAGGGGATGGCCTAAGGGAGAGGATTACAGCAAGAGCTGGAGTTCTGGTTTCATGTGAAACCAGGAAGGCAACTGAGCACGTCTCTTATGCAGAAAAACCCAACATGGAGACTACAGATAGGATGGAACTACAAACTACCCAGGAGGTTCTGTGAACACTAATGGTCATCTTTGACCATTAGACTGCATTTCAGCCAAAGCTAACTTTTGTTCAGTAAGGATCCAGGACTTGGTACTGCTATCAGTGAAGTGATACAAGCAGGCTTCTGCAAACTGATCATTCGCTGCAATTTATAACTTGGCAAAACACTAAAAATCATGTTCTTGTAAGACAGACATTAATTTTGTCCTATGACTGCAGAGCGGTTTACAGGCCACTTCACCTTGAATGGTCTCTTAGGATATGTGTTAACCACTTATGCTAAACAGTCTGTTCCACTGTACATTTAACTGTGACACTCTACCTTTCCCAGACCTGAGGAAGAGCTCTGCGTAACTCGAAAGCTCCTCTCTTACCAACAGAAGTTGGTCCAATGAGAGATATTACCTCACCCACCTAGTCTCTCATTCACTGTAAAGCAAAGTGTGCCACACAAACTCAGTGTGCAGTCCACTGAGGCAAGCTGCTTGTACTCCAATTCCAGTATTCCTTTAAAGAGAGTCTCTGCACTCTGCAGGGGAAGCTCTGCATCAAATCTCAGCCTTTTTATTCCCTCAAAGGGTCTTGTTAAAACACAGCCCCACAAAGATGTGAATATCTAAGATTAATTTCTTGAGGTCTCTTCAAAATGTAAGTGTTTTAATTACAACAAAACACAAGTGCTCCTTCCACAATATCAACAGAACAAAGGAGGAACAGAGTCACATTTATAGTTAGGCTTTTTTTGTGCATGGAGGTGGTATATACTGGGTGGAAAGAAGCTGGTGAGAGATGTGAGCATAATGCCACTGACAGAGGGGAGGGAAAATTGCATGTAAAATGATACATTTGTAGCCTCTTTTGGCAGAAGAGTGTGCCAGTAGCTATACAGTAAAATCTAAGAGTTCTGGCACTATATAAAAGGAGAATGGCTCAAAAATCCCTCGCAAGGCCATTAGGGTCTTTAGATAGAGTCAAAACTGGCTGGGAAAACAGGATTATCTTACACTTCATAAACTACTAAATTTGTCCTGTACTACTCAGTGGAGGATTTACCCTGCAAGTATCAGATCAATGCCAAACAGCAGCCTGGACTTAAAGTGAGATTCACCAAAACAGACTTACAAGTGCTTTCTGAGCAAGTTTTCCACTGGAAGACTAAGGTGGGAGTGTGAGGAGGGCCCTAATCCAAGCTTTCTAGAATATAATGGAAGCTACTCATTTCATAGAATCACAGAATATCACGGCTGGAAGAAGAGATTTCAGGAGGTCATCTAGTCCAATCTCCTGCTCAAAGCAGGACCTATCCTCAACTAAATCATCCCAGCCAGGGCTTTGTCAAGCCAGGCCTTAAAAACCTCTAAGGAAAGAGATTCCACCACCTTCCTAGGTAAAGCATTCCAGTGCCACAGGGAACTTTTAGGGCTGGAAAGAATAAGGCCTGGTCCATACTACACAGTTAGGTAGATGTAAGCAGCTTACATCAAGCTAGCTGCGGAGGCGTCTTCACTTAAATTTGGCTCCCACTGACTAAGTGCCCTGCTATATTTCTGTAATAACACCATCTCCCCAAGTGGTGTAGAGTCATGGTCAGCGTAGTTAGATTGACACAGTGATAGCGCAGACACTTCGTTACTTACATCAACTGTTTCTGGCTACCAAAAGCTGTCCCCCATTGCCCATGCTGACTGCTCTGACCCCAGTGTGAACTCTGCTACTCAGGGGTCAGGTGGACGGGAAGCTGCCCCTTCCTTTTAAAGCCTTGCAAATTTTTGAAGTTCCTCTTCTTGGTTGCCCAGCTTGGCAAGCACACTTAGCAGCTCTCCATTGTTGAGTAACTGCCCAGCAGACCACACCAGCTACACACTGCAAACACACTCTTGCCTGGAGTACAGAGGAAGGGGAAGATCACCTGGGCTTATGTGGAGAAGCAGCTATGAAAGTACAGCTCAAGGTCATCAATGAGCAGATGGCTCGGGAGATGCAGGAGAAAGATTACAACATGGACAAGCAGCAGTACCACATGAAAGCCAAGGAGCTGCGGCAGGCCTACCAGCCCAGACAGGCCAACAGTCGATCTGGTGGAGAACTGCAAACCTGCCATTTTCACAAAGAGTTGCATGCCATCTTTGGCAAACCCCACGAGCACTGTGGATGTTTCAGGAGGAGCCAAAGTCACAGGCCCCTGAACAGCAAGGGGGAAAGGCAACCAGGGGATACAGCTGCACAGTGAGCTAGGAGCTGTTTTTGACTCCCCACAGTCCAGCCAATCCTGACAGTCAAGCATAGGTGAGCCTGATGCAGGGGAAGGAACCTCAGGTAAGTAAGCAATTTGCTTTGAAATTACAGGGTTTGGAACCCCCAATGTAACAGGACATGTCTGTTAATTAACTCTTACATGTGCTAGAAGTAATAGTGGAACAACCAAGAGAGGCAGAGTTGCTATTCGCTTTTCATTTCCCTCTAGAGTTAGGCAAAAAGCCATGAGGAGCAAGACTGCCTGTCAGAAACCGTGCCAGTATTCAGTTCCATTGCCCTCTAAAGCTATAATCATGCCAGCGAGCTATTCCCCACCTCATTTCCCCAGGGCCATACTCACCATGGCTGGTGCCATGTTCTCTAAGTCCCAAGGAGAGGCGAGAATGTAGTGCTTACAAGTATTGGGGTATAAGGGGAGTGAGTTCAGTATCTTCAGTTTTGAATTTCATTGTGAATACACTGACAATGTGTCATAAACAGATAGCTAAGGGTTAATGTCTCTTCCACCTGAAGCACCTGACCAGAGGACCAATCAGGAAACCGGATTTTTTTTTCAACTCTGGGTGGAGGGAGTTTGTCTCTGAGTCTTTGTTTTCTGCCTGCCTGCTTTCTCTGAGCTTTGGAGAAGTAGTTCTACTTTCTAATCTTCTGTTTCTAAGTGTAAGGACAAAGAGATCAGATAGTAAGTTCTATGGTTTCTTTTCTTTGGTATTTGCATGAATATAAGTGCTGGAGTGCTTTGATTTGTCTTTTTGAATAAGGCTGTTTATTCAAAATTCTTTTAAGCAATTGCCCTGTATTGTATCATCTAAATACAGAGAGAACATTTGGATGTATTTTTCTTTCTTTTTATATAAAGCTTTCTTTTAAGACCTGTTGGAGTTTTTCTTTACTTCAGGGAAATTGAGTCTGTACTCACCAGGGAATTGGTGGGAGGAAGAAATCAAAGGGAGATCTGTGTGTTGGATTGCTAGCCTGATGTTGCATTCCCTCTGGGGGAATAGGAAAGTACTTTTTGTTTCCAGGATTGGGAACAGAGAGGGAGATTCACTCTGTTTGGATTCACAGAGCTGGTGTCTGTGTATCTCTCCAGGAGCACCTGGAGGGGGGAAGGGAAAAAGGATTATTTCCCTTTGTTGTGAGACTCAAGGGATTTGGGTCTTGGGGTCCCCAGGGAAGGTTTTTCAGAGGGACCAGAGTGCCCCAAAACACTCTAATTTTTTGGGTGGTGGCAGCAGGTACCAGGTCCAAGCTGGTAACTAAGCTTGGAGGTTTTTCATGCTAACCCCCATATTTTGGACGCTAAGGTCCAAATCTGGGACTAAGGTTATGATACAATGGTACCTGTCTGTTGTATGTGTAGCTGCTGCCACTGTGGCCTTTAGAGTCTCCCTCTCCACACCCACAAAATGCTTGAGCCAGACACAGCGGAGAAAGAGGATGACTCAGGATGACATGGTCCAGGAGATCCTGCAAGCCAGTACTGCATCAGAGAATGAGAGCAGGGCCTGGAGGATCACCCTTGCAGATTGCACAGAGAAGGACAGAGTGAAGAGGAGAAAGGTGCTGGAAAAGGAATGGAAAGTGCAGCAGAAGGTGCTTGCACATCTCAAACAGCAAATGGAGAAGCTGCAGACTCTGGCAGAGCTGCAGGTTCAAAACCCTGTGATCACTTCCCTCTGCAGTCTATAGAGAGCTCAATATCAGGAGCGCTGATATTGAGTTTTGATTGCAGGGTTCATGTTACAGAATAAATGTTTTTTGGAACAAAATTCATATTTATTAGATCACAACATATGCTGTCTTGTGCTAAGCAGATCTGACAGCAACCAATTTCTTGCTACTTCACTTTTTCACAGAACATGTATTATTCACAGACAATATCAATCGTTGCATTGGCAATCTTATTCCCACACACAGCACTCACTACAACCTTCGTACCAGGCTCCATAAGAGCAAGGCCAGGAAGAGCACACTACAGCAATGCACACTACTCTGGCTCACAATTACAATGGTCTTTTCGAAGCCTCCTTGAACCATATAGCTCTGCATTGAGCTGTAATAGCTCCCATATCTAGATGTTCAAATTCAACAGCTGCTCCACCTCTTCTCTGCACCCCAGCAGAAATTTTCCCCTTTGCTTCACAGATATTAGGCAGGTCACAAAAGGCAGCTATGGGATATATTTTTCTTACCGAGGTCCAATCTTATAAGTAAAAGAACGCCAGTGACCCTTCAAAATGACCAAAGATACAGTCAACTGTCTTTCTGCAGCTGCTGATAATGTAGTTGAAGCACTCCTTTGTGTTGCTGAATTGACCGGTGTACAGCTTCATGAGCCATGAGTGCAAGAGGTAGGCTGCATCTTCCAGAATCGCTACTGGCATTTCAATATTCCCAATGGGAATCTGTCAGTCAGGAAAGAAAGTCCTTGTTTGCAGTTTTCTGAACAGTCCTCTGTTGTTAAAGATGTGCACGTCATGCACCTTTCCTGACCAGCCCACACTGATGTCAGTAAACCATCCCTAGTTAGTGGATCCAGTGGACCCCAGAAATGTTTGCACTGCCCTTTCTGTTGATGTACATGGTAAGGTGATCTGATGCTAAAATAGAGATATGCACGCCATCTATTGCCCCACTGCAGTTTGAGAATCCCATTGCTGCAAAACCATTCACTATGTCCTGCACATTGCCCAGAGCCACAGTCCTGCATAGCAGGACATGATTTAATGGACTTGCACGCTTGCATCACAATGGCCCCTGCAGTGGATTTCCCCAACTCCGAATTGATTCCCAACTGGCCAGTAATGATTTGGCATCCACAATGCACGTCGCCACTAGATTCTCAACTGTCAGCGCAGCTCTCATTTTGGTATCCCTGGCTGGAGAGCTGGGGCGAGTTCGGCACACAGATCCAGGAACGTGGCCTTGTATAACCAAAAGTTCTGCAGCCACAGCTTATCATCCCAAACCTACATGACAATGCGATCCCACCAGTCAGTGTTTGCTTCTCAGGCCCAGTACCAGTGCTCCACTATCTCTAGCTGCTCCATGAAAGCCTCCAACAGCCTTGAATTGTTTCTTTTTCTGTCCCACAGCAATCTAGCCTCCAAAGAATCATCATGTTCCCCATGGCTCCTTTTGCAGTCCTGCAAATACCGGAGGATCAGGCGCCCTGTGCTTGCAACACTAATGACAATAGTGCAGAGCTACGTAGGCTCCATGCTTCTGTCATAAGAACAGCCATACTGGATCAGACCAAAGGTCCATCTAGCCCAGTATCCTATCTACCAACAGTGGCCAGTGCCAGGTGCCCCAAAGGGAATGAACAGAACAGGTAATAATGAAGTGATCCATCCCGTCACCCATTCCCAGCTTCTGGCAAAGAAACAAAGGCTAGGGACACCAGCCCAGCCCAGCCTGGCTAGCAGCCATTGATGGACCTATCCTCCATGAACTTCTCTAGTTCTTTTCTGAATCCAGTTATAGTCTTGGCCTGCACAACATCATCTGGCAAGGAGTTCCACAAGTTGACTGTGCATTGTGTGAAAAAATGCTTCCTTTTGTTTTAAATGTGCTGTCAGAGATAATGGCCAGTGAGATGGGATATGCAGATTTTGAACAGGTGTGGACTATTATGGGATAGAGAACACTGTATTATGGGAAGTTGACCCCATACTCCCAGTCACCCCTGGATGACCTGTTTCAGCCCCATCAGACATTGCAAAGCCTTTCCAAAATAGCCTGTTCTGGATGGTGGTAAGTTGCACAGTGGGATAGCTGCCCACAGTACCCTGCATTCTGCATTGATACAAGTGTTTCTGTTGAGGACATGCACTGCCAACATATGGAGCAAAGTGTAGACACACAAAAGTGATGTACTAATTGCGATGGCTGTATACCAATGTAACTTAGGTCGATAAAATTTTATAATGTAGACATGGCCTAAACTTCATATTACTCAACAGCAGCATCTACAGGCTTACTAAAGGCGCTAAACCAACTGGCTCTAAAAGAAATTTCCTTGTGCAATCTGCAGATATCATTCAACATCACTTCTCCTACAAATTCCTATTTTGGAAGTTATTTAATGAGTGATATGGAAAAATACTGAAGTTGCAGCTGATAAATTCTAGTGTTTTGGGGATTTTGACCATTGCTGCATACTGAAAAGTTTTCATTGAGCTGTCCATAAGGATGCCCATGTTTTCTTCTTCAGTGGTTATAATTAATATAGTAACAACCAAAGTGTACAATTATACCTGCCAATGCACACTTTCCTGCATTTGTTAATAATTAATTTAATCTGCCATTGCGCTGTCCATTCACTTCAGAGGGACCTAAAAAACTTAAGTTCCTCACAGATTTGTCTAGTCTTTATTCACCTAAATAATTTTATTATTTGCAAATTTTGCCACCTCACTGCTCACTCCCTTTTCCAGATCACCGATTGTTGTGTTAAACACCATTGGCCCTAGTGCAGAACCTCACGCAGCCTGTTAACCTTTTGCCATGTTGAAAAAATTGCCATTTATTCCTACTCTGTTTTCTTGTCTCTGCTAGTTTCTGATCCATGACAGAAGTTTACCTCTAATCCTACGGCTACTTGGTTTCCTTAGTAGCCTCTTGTAAGGTGTTTTGTCATACTTCCTCACTACCATCACCCCTTCCAACTCCAGGTCAGCAGGCTTCAATTAACAGAGTCCATGACTACACAAAATGAGGTTATAAGTTTGGCTGATAAAGGTAACAGTGTTTATGTACAGTAATATATTTAGAATTCTGCAAGGCATTTGACTTGGTACCGCAGAACATTTTGATTTTAAAAACCTAGAACGGTATAAAGTTAACATGGCACACATTAAATGGACTTAAAATTGGCAACCTAGTAGGTCTCAAATGTAATTTAATGGGTTTTTCTAGCGTGGTCCTACAGGGATTGGTTCTTGGCCTTACGCTATTTAACATTTTTATCAATGACCTGGAAGAAGATAGAATCAATCACTGATCGAGTTCGCAGATGATGCAAAAATTAGGGGAGTGATAAATAATGAAGAGGATAGGTCACTGATTAAGGACAATCTTGATCACATGGTAAACTGGACAAGCAAAATATGCATTTTTAAAGCTACATGTTAAACATATCTAGGAATAAAGAATACTTACAGGATGGGGGACTATCTGGGAAGCACTGACTTTGAAAAAGACTGAGGGCTGTTGGGTATAACCAGATGAACATAAGCTCCCAATATGATGCTGTCGCCAAAAGAGCTAATGCAATCCTGGTATGCATAAATAAAGGAATCTCAAGTAGAAACAGATTGGTTCTCTTACCTCTGTATTTGGCACAGGTGCAACCATTGCTGGAATTGTGTCCCCATTTCTGGTGCCCACAATTCAAGAAGGATGCTCATAAATTGGAGAGACTTCAGAGACATGCCACAAGAGCAATTAAAGGATTAGAAAACATACCCTCTGAGTCTATTGAGCTTAACAAAGACAGCTCAGGGATGACTTGATTATGGTCTACAAGTACCTACACAGGGAACAAATATTTAATAATGAACTCTTCAATCTAACAGAGGTATAACATGATCCAATGTCTGGAAGTTGAAGCTATATAAATAGAGTGGAAATAAGGGATACATTTTTGACAGTGAATAACTAGCCATTTGAACAATTTACCAAGGTATGTGATGGAGTCTTCACCACTGAATCTCTAAAATCAAGATTGGATGTTGTTATTCAGGTCAGACTAGGTGATCATAATGGTATCTCCAGGTCTTGGTATCTATGAGAATAAAGCCTAGATGCAGGGCTCTGTCTCCTTCCCTGACACTTCACATCAGTGCCTTTGCTAGTCATCTAGAGTGGTTGTGTTGCCTCAGAGAGGCCAGAGTAGGGGCAGAGGAGAGAGAAGAGTATATGGGGGTGGGAGCGCTACAGCTGTTGCTCATGACAGCTAAGAACACGCGTGTAGGCATCTTTACTAGAGAAGCCTCAACTTTTTGGGGGAGTATTCCAAGGGAAAAGCCTGTGTGCTGCAATCTAGCCTTAGAGACCAGAATTCCCACGATGCCTTGGGGAAAGGGGGAGAGACTTCCTCATGCAGGCAGAGCAGGGGGTAGATGCCATTTTGGGGAAAGGAGTGAGATTTCTGCTGTGGAGCTCTGTCCATACCAGGAGCTGCTGCTAGGAAGCCAGGAGCTGCTGCTGGGCCTGCAGGGGCTTTGACCAAGCAGGGAGCCTCAGAGGCTGTTGGTGGTTTCACTGGGGCCAGGGCAGAGACTGTTGCAGTGCCTAGAGCTGACTGAGGTGGGCCTGCAGTGAAGGAACTATGAGTAACCCCAGCTCTTGCAAGCGAAGAGACACAGCAGAGGGATTGAGAGATCTTCCCACCAAACCAGCACCTAGAGGGGCTGACATTTGGTGAAGCCAGCTCCAATCATCAGTGGGGTTGTTGCCTTGGCGGGACTGATACACAGAACCAAACAGGATGCTGTCTCCAGCTGCAGATCTCCAAGCATACCCCCGCAAGCATCTAGGACTCTGAAATCAAAAGGAGAGTTCACTGTGGGTGGGGTAAATGGTGACAGTGTAAATGCCAGTTGCACAAGTTTCAGTTTTTATTGTATACTATATTTGTTAACTATATTCAACTGCCCCCTGTGGATTTAAATTAATAGTGACATAATCTTAGAGTGTTATACCCTGATTTTTTAAGTTAAGTAAACATGTATTAACTAATTAAAATATACTGGGTATATATTATTTATAATTGGTATTTGATATTATTTATTAATAGAATAGCTTTAGCTTTATTCCTGGAGGTTCCCAAGGCACACCATTGAGTGTGTACAGGGGCCAGCCAGGTGGAGGCACCGCCAATTTTAAATTCTTTTAGGAGTAAAGGGATTGCAGCAGAGGGGTGAGTAGAGGATTCCCACCTATCCAACAGCACCACTGGGATACTCCGGATCTTCTTTAAAGTCAACATCTGGCATCCAGGCACACAGGTGAGTGTTGCCTGCTCCTGAGTAACCCAGGGAAGAAAGGGGGGTTACAAATGTATTATGAAAGAGGAATAAATTAAGTGGATTGCTACTGGCCGAACAGCAACACCAGTCACTGCAAATCAAACTGACTCTCAGGCCTACGGAGCAAACTTCAAGTGGAGGCAGAAACAGAGCACTCCCACCAAGAAAAACATTTTTCCATGTGCCCATTTCTGCACAATAACGTTTCAACTACATACAGAGAGGTGAAAGCCAGAGAGGAGGGGAGCTGGGAATCTCAAAGGAAATGAGCTAAAAATCAAACACTCCACCCCACCCCCACCCCTCATCTATAATCCAACACGAAAGAGATAACAGGCAAACAGCAAGAGGTCATCTTCAAAGGGCTGGTTGCCAAGGGAAGCAAGTGCAAAGGCAGAAGGCATGTCTCCATCAAAGTCCAGCAGCTGCCAAAGACAAGAGGTACAGCTTCCCTGGGGGTTGGAGGGAAATTTAGACATGGAGAACACAGTACTAGGAAGCAGCTGGCTCCTGGAATATAAAAATTGGTGATTTTGTGCTTCTCAGCAGGGAGAGGACAAGACAAAAAAGGTCTAAAATATCGTTTCCCTCCCCCAAACGACTTTTGCCTATTGAATACCTAAACCATTATCTAGATACATGAGAAAAAATGCCCCACTGAGCCAGTCCAACAACAACAATTAGAAGAGGCCCAAGGACGGCCCTTTCCTTCATTTAAACAGCAGATTTTCAAATTACAACTCAGTATAAGTGGGCAAAGAGGGGTGTTGGAGGAATGACTATTAGGTATTTACATTAGGAACATTCCTGAGCGAAGTCAAAACACTTGCCTCCTCCCCACCCAACCCCCATCAGAAATCAGAGCCTGTAGAGATTAGTCCCACAATAGGAAGGGCTATGTGATTTTTATTTAACACCATAGGGACAAAACAAATGGAATCATCCACAAAATGCCAAGTCCTGGAATAATGCTTACACCCTTTGTAGCAAATAAACAAAAAAACAGTCAGTCGGTCACCTTAAGACCAGACTCAATCTCATCTGCTCACACCACCCCATTTCAAACAGTTTGATTATTGGTTTTCTCAAGTGTTGCTACCTTGCTGTACAGCAGAACATATTCAAATTATCTGTGAAGTCAGCTGTGCAAGATCCCACCATCTGCTCTTTCATGCCAGACAAAACTTGCCACTGCTCTCCAAGTCAGGACAACACCTACACTTCAGTCATGTTTCTGAAACCTTATTTATTTGTAAGCTTGCTATGAAAACTGACAGATGAGAGGTCAGAAGCTCTATATTTTGTTTACATGATTCTGCCTGTAACAATCCAGATAGTTATAAATAAGCAACTGTACTGAGCTTACATTAAATCGGACACATCCTGTACTGAAAATGTGGTGTCACTAAAGGCAGCATAAATGGGATCTTACTAACAGCCCTCATTAGCTTCAAAACCAGGGTGTTGCCAACTCACATGATTTTACTGTGTGCTTCTAAATATTTGGTTGCATTTTTTAAGCTCCCACTCTTGAAAAGATGAGAATACATGAATAAGAATTTCAGCTTTCGTTTTAAAAAAAGTTCTTAGCCCTAATGATTGCAGAGAAAAAAGTGCACCCTGAAACAAATAAAAAGCCTCAAACTTGCATGTTAAAAAAAAATCTTTATAAACATTTTGTGTTGTCAACACTGAAATCAGGAGTTGGAGAGAGGGAATTTACTCTCAGAACTCTAAACCTACAAGCCCTGATCACTGGAGCAGACAAACCAGCCACTGGAGAAATGCAAGTTTATTTTGGGGGGAGAAAACCAAAAAGCCTGCCTTGCCTAGATTCTCAAACATCACTTCGACCCTCTTAGGCATGACCCTTCCACATGGCAAAGCAAACCACCCAGCCAGCTCACAAACCTCTGAAATGCAGCTCTGAAATTACCATGCAAGAACAGAACAGAAGTTATTTGAGTCAATTTATTCCCTTTCCAAAGCACAAAAAATCTTTCCCATAGGCCTGAAGACTTCAAAATGTTATGGTCTAGCTGACACACAGGAGATGCCCCCTTTTCTCCTCCTCTGGTCTGGGTTTAGGAAAAATACAGGGAAGCGCAAAGTTTCAGTTTACACTGAAGAATGCTGGTACCTTGGAGTATGAACACTAACAGTCCTTACAACTATTTGGTCTGAATAGAAAAGTATGAGCCAGCTATACCATACACTTCTTCCATTCTCTCACATAGAAAAACCTGCAGCAGAGGGTCCAAGGAGTAGGGCGACCAGATGTCTGGATTTTATAGGGACAGTCCTGATATTCGGGGCTCTTTCTTATCTAGGTGCTTATTACCCCACGCCCCTGTCCTGATTTTTTATACTTGCTATCTGGTAACTTTACTCAGGAGGAAAAATTTTTTTAAATTTATTGTCCCAAGTCTGACTCAAAGAAAATTTTAAAGCCTACCAGGAGAGTAAGTAGCACAATTTCTCGTTGGGGCACCTATAAGATTTTACAAAACTTAATCCCGTTATATTTGAGAGGAAAATTTTCCATGAGATGAAGGTCTTGGGATCAAGATAGTCTCTGCAAGGCTCTGAATGGCTTACTGTGGCTAGACATGCATAATTTGCCACCAACAGAAGATGAATCTATTTCATAAATCAGCATGCAGAAGAAGCCCAGATGAACCTTTGAGTACTTAAACATCAGGTTCAGTAAGGTGTCACAGGGCCAGAGAAGGAGCACATATTAAAAAGAGTTTGGATTTTCCCTTCATTTGTCTGCTAATAGGTACTATTAGAACCACAAAGAAGTTTTACTGATTCTCTGAATAAGATGAAGTACAGATGCCTTGACTAAGGCAAACAGATCTGCATACATCTAAATAGGTCTTAAATCTCCAAGTGGTAAGAAATGTTTGTAAAGCCATTTGTTAATTTCCAGGAGCACACAGCTCAGCCCCCCTCCACCTGCCCACACGAGCTAGTTTTGGACATCTGAGTGCAGACCTTTTACTATGACATTTCATATTAAGTTTACAGCAGGGGTCAGCAACCTTTCAGAAGTGGTGTGCCAAGTCTTCATTTATTCACTCTAGTTTAAGGTTTCGCATGCTGGTAATATGTGTTAATGTTTTTAGAAAGTCTCTTTCTATAAGTCTAATATGTAACTAAACTATTGTTGTATGTAAAGTAAATAAGGTTTTTACAAATGTTTAAGAAGCTTCATTTAAAATTAAATTAAAATGCAGACCCCCCCAGAACGGTGGCCAGGACGTGGGCAGCGTGAGTGCCATTGAAAATCAGCTCACCTGCCGCCTCCGGCACCCGTGCCATAGGTTGCCTAGCCCTGGTCACCAGCATACTCATAGCTGGTATTTCCCCTGAGGAGGAATTTCTCTGAGAATTCAAACACCATGTTTTACCCAGCTTGGCGTTTCATCTTGAGCAGTAGATGGCATGGAACATGAGTAGGCACTACCCTACTTTTGCGCTCTGCAAGATTACTCCCTAGTGAGGGAATTTTAAATGAGATGGTGAGATGACAAGTGTTTCAGGGACATGTTATAGGGGATGGGAGTGAGAGAGACTTCAGGAATGTTTTGGCTTCCAAAGTGTGCCCTTCTCACTAGCTAGCCTGTTAGAATCAGACAGTCTGGGGCTGTAACCTTACACTCATTTCTTTTCCTTCTACGCTATGTTTTTAGACAACTTCATCCATTCTCATGGCTTTAACTAACAGCTCTATGCAGACTCGCCCTGGACTTCCACCTCCATCTGTGACCTCGCCCCTCTACCATGAAGTATTTCTACCTGTCTCCAACTTGTCCTCCTTCAAACTCAGGATGTCAGAAACTGAACTCTTAATTCTTCCCCCAAATCCTCAGTAGTGACACTATGTGCTGAAAAGAAAAAAATCCCACATCGTTTTTAAACATATGTAGAATTTCCATCTCCATCACAGTACTGTTATAGGACAGAGTGAAGGTTGTTTGGGTGCCCTGACTGTGCATTTCTTGACAGTTAAGGTTAACAAAATCCAAACATTAACTCTGAATTTTCTTGGTTTATAATGGTTGGCTTTGGGACAATTACAACATCATCTTACAATTACCTGCATTAGTGATAAGTACTCAACTTTTTCTCCAGCTTGATGTAGCTGTGTCTAAAAAAGGAAATTCTTAACTAAAAATTTCATACACGAACATTAAACAAGAAATTCAAGAGAATTTGTCACAGCTCAGGCAACTGCACCTATATTTCTCCCTCATGGTCCATCCAGGGCATCCACTCTAGGCTCCCAGCTTCTCAGTGGTCACATCTCTTGGGTAAAATCAACAAGGAGTACTTGTGGCACCTTAGAGACTAACAAATTTATTTGGGCATAAGCAACCCCCATCTTCTCATGTACTATGTATATACACCTTCCTACTGTATTTTCCACTCCATGCATCTGATGAAGTGGGTTTTAGCCCACAAAAGCTTATGCCCAGATAGGTGTCACAAGTACTCCTCACTGTTTGAGGATACAGACTAACACGGCTACTACTCTGAAACCTCTCTCTTGGATAGAGACCCACACCTCTCTCCTTCCTAACTGGATGTTTTCCAGGCTGTACAAGCAAGCCAGACTGTCTAAACAGGCCAGCACTTGTACTTGGCCTTCTCTCTGGAAGCTATAATTAGCATAATGGCCTGCAGTTACAAGTTACCACACAGCTCTTTGTATGGAAGCACATTTATTTTTTAGGTGAAAGCATTACACAGAAGAAGATGTACTAAAAACGAAGAACGAACCTACAAGCATGCCAAAAACTTTACTAGAGGTCACCCCAACTCCAACTTGGCAGTTTGGTAGGAGTCAGTCATTCAAAACCCACAACTGGGTTTCCCTTATGGTTAAAAGTAGACACCCCTGCCCCAAACAGCTTACAATCTAAATAGACAAGTCACAACCAGGATGGGGGAGGGAGTACAAACACAAGCAGAATGAGCAATGGGATGGTGTCAAACGTTATGTTAGTTCCATAATATAGATTTGAGTGGGTTCACTTAGGAGGGGATCAGCTAACTTAAAAGAAATTGGCAAGGTTGGGCGGGGGGTGAAGGATCAGGCCAGGGAGTGGAAGCTAAAGAGGGGCAGGTATGAAGTGGAGCTGAGGTGAAGAGACTGAGCCCACGTCCAGACTACCCCGCCGTATCAGCGGGTTAAAATCGATTGCTCGGGGATCGATATATCACGTCTAATCTAGACGCGATATATCGATCCCCGAGCGCGCTTATATCGATTCCGGAACTCCATCAACCCCAACGGAGTTCCGGAATCGACACAGAGAGCCGCGGACATCGATCCCGCGCCGTCTGGACGGGTGAGTAATTCGATCTTAGATATTCGACTTCAGCTACGTTATTCACGTAGCTGAAGTTGCATATCTAAGATCGATTTTCCTCCCCTAGTCTGGACCAGCCCTGAGGGAGGAGAAGAGTTGAAGCAAAACAAACAGCCAAAACAGCACACGACAGAGAAAGTCAGAACTGTGTAGTTTTGACTGGAATGTCTAAGGGTGAAAAAAAGGTCCTGCTCTGGCTGCTGCTATTGCTACTGGCACCTTCAATCAGAATAACAAACCCATCTTCCATTGCGCCCAATAAGAATGAAGCTAGAAAAGATGGTGGCTCCTCAGACTGCAAAGAGAGAGGGAGAGGAACAGTCAGTCTCACGGAGGGCAAGAGAAGAGAGATGCCCTTCTCAAAATGGCCACCTGACAGTCTGACTTCAATCCCATTGTTCCAAATGGAAATCAGCAGCCTTTATGAAAGAGGTCACTTCTATGCGGTGTTATCAATAGTCAAACATTCTTCAGTCCCTGTTGGCTTAGAATGAAAAAAAATGTGCATTATTCCTAAATGTTTCAAATGTGGCCAACACACAGTATTTCACTCACTTCCCATATAGTTTAAACTCGCAGAATGTGAGTACAGGTGTTATTCTGTTAAATTTATTTCCCTTAAAAAAAACCAAACAAAAACCACACATCTGACACGAGGTGCTAAGCTTCTTAGAGGACCCATTTTAAAATAAATTTTAAATCCTGAACTATAACAGATTTACTTGTAAATTCTTAAAATAAATTCTGTACTCAAAAGTTACTGCTGTAAGCTTGAGGATAATTTGCTATATTTTTAATATAACAAATCAACTCAATCCCAGCATGCAAAAGTAAAATTCAACTAACGTTAACTATGGAGCTGCAGCTGGTGCCTCCATAATAATAAAGTTCTTCTCATTGAGGGCTTTCCCTGGCACCATACCAAGGTGCATTCTTGTCATATTCCAGCATCTCAACATAAAGAAAAACAATGTTCTGATAGTCCCTAAAACCTTTCAAGTGAACGTTAACATTCTAGTGAATAGTTTTTAGTTAATGTTTAAACGTGTAGGAAATAATAAGAAACCTTTATTAAAGATTCTAGTCGTGGGTTAGTTAATGGTATCTGCTTAGTTTGCAATGCTACTTAAGATAACATTCACCCAATCCAAAAACAGAGACAGACTTAATGAAACTCTTAGAACAAGCAGTGCCCTGAATTTGACAGGTTTTTGCATTAGACACTAAAACTGGGGAATAGGAATAATTCAGAATCTGAGAATTCCTGTATTCAATTTGAAAGGGATGTTGCTAGGTGCCACTGATGCTAAATTATAGGTGGAACTAGCAATGCTGCCTAAACCTAAGGTTGCATGACACTTCCATAAGACGACCCAGTAGTCAGTTTGTAACTATTTAGCCATGCGGGCCGAAATTTTCCATGTCCGGTGTCTGCTTCAGGCTGATTTGTTGGGAAACTTTAAGCAAAAAAAATGGTTCTGCCACTACTGAGAACAAGATTAAGGGGAAATAAACTGTTTTGCCCACCCTAAAAAAAATTCTCACAAATGTTTCATTAAGAAGCTCCAGTGCCTCCATACTTCGGAACAGGGACTTGAAATTCACTCTTGTGTTAAGGATGTGCCTTTTGCTGTTCTGGGTAGGTGGAAGTAGAGTGACAAGTTTGGATAAGTTGGAAGCCTTTGAAAATTCTCAGTTTAAACATGCTCAGTAGAGACTTTTTTGGTATCTAATTTCTCCAAATATTCAGTCCATAGTGAGCGGGTTCCTTCCCTTCATAGCTTCTACACACCACCAGGCTGGGCACGTAGCATCTCTACACAGCAGCTGGGCATGCTCCATTCACAAGAATGCAGGAGATGAGTAGGAGACTTTCCTCACAGTGGCCTGACTCAAATGCAGATGGGAGAGGGGCAGGACGCATGGGCTGGGAGAAACTGAACTGGACAAGGCAGAAAGGTCTGTATAACCACTACAGCATATTCCCCTCCAGAACCTTGAATTGAAACCCTTATTCCTGACTCTCAGGGCTTGTCTACACTACCCGCTGGACGGGCGGGCAGTGATCGATCCAGCGGGGGTTGACTTGACACAATAAATCAACCGAGTGCTCTCCCATCAACTCCTCATTCTGGTGGAGTAGTGGAGTGCAAGCAGAGTTGATGGGAGAGTATCAGCTGTTGACTTACCGCAGTGAAGACACCACGGTAAGTCGATCTAAGTACGTGGATTTCAGCTATGCTATTCACGTAGCTGAAGTTGCCTCTCTTAGATCAATCCCATGCGGTAGTGTAGACAACCCCTCAGGTGTTCCTCTGCTCTGAAACCCACTGGCCAACGGTGCATCTCCATACTCCTTTAGTGGCAGGTCTCTATAAAGAAGAACAGCCTTGTACCGATACCAGTTACTCCATTGCCTCAGTGATAAAGAACTGCTGTAGGTCTAATTATCTAAACCATGCTGGTGAATCAGAACTGTGTAGCAAAGGAGGGAGTTGTCTGCAGGACCCCTGCCGTATTTGTTGCAGAAGTTGAAAGACGTGTAGTAGAACTATTTAAAAAAAAAAAAAAAGCGTAGATGTAGTGCTTTGCTAACAAAACAGTTCAAAAAAACTCCATTTAACTTACCGGCTTTCTAGTATGGTCTTAAGTCACAAGGGAGCACTCCCTTGTGTTCAAAGCAATCTCCCAGTCTAAAGGTAACGTAGTGCTTTTACAGCTACTATCATATAATGCAATGAAATGTGACTGACCTAAAATCTACCCCCTCCTCTCAGAGAGGGAGGGAGGTACAGGCCAGGTCCAGTTGCCTTGCATAGTGAGAGTCCTCTTAACACTAACATGGCTCTGTTTTTTTCCTTTTAAAAACAGAATTATTTTTGTATACAAAATGAATGGCAGTGAAAGTCCTGGAGACAGTTCTTCTGCTATTCCCAGAACCTGCACAATGTAGTCAAGAGCAACATAAGCTCTTTACTCACCAAAATGCTTCTATTCCCCATGAATGGGACTTGCTGTGGACAATCCTTTCTATTCTATGTCCAAGAAAGGAGTTCAGTCCCCATGGCCTGTTCAGTATTCAGCCTCTCTGAAGACTCTCAGTAGGGCAGACTAGGGTGGCCTGTGAGCTGTGGACACCTGCATACCAGGAAGTGGGCCGAGATACACACCTCCAAACTCATTTCACACACGCCATTAAGCATACATACAACAGTTTGACTCCTAACCTGGCCTGGATTCCTACTAGCGCCTTATTATTATTATTATTAAAGCATCTCTCTTTAGCACCACATTTGCACTTGAAAAATAAGAGATTCCCTCTCTCTCTCCCCCAAACAGCTTTTAAATATAGAACATGAAGCTAATCAAATGATGGGCATATAAAAAGGAGGGATGAAAATTAAAACAAAAAGCACTAATCTCCCCTCACACACTCTAATACTGCCCCCAGCTTGGTAGCCCAAAAACTTCCATTTCTCAGTTGCGAAGCAGCTCATAACCCCAACACCAGCAGGAAACAAACTTAAGAAAAGCAAAATCCAACTTAAAACTAAGTCAATCCCTGGCAGGAAAGCATCCAAGAGGAATAGCATCAAGAATGAGGTACCTTGATAGAGTTGTTAGGAATCTGGATTGAACAGCAGGGCGTGCTGCAGGGCAGCACAGAAGCATCAAGAGCTAAGTATCAGAGGGGTAGCCGTGTTAGTCTGGATCTGTAAAAGCAGCAAAGAATCCTGTGGCACCTTATAGACTAACAGACGTTTTGGAGCATGAGCTTTCGTGGGTGAACACCCACTTCCTCAGATGCATATAGTGGAAATTTCCAGGGGCAGGTATATAAGCTAAGTAGGTGCCCAGGACAGCAATGCCAGGGCTAAGGAGGTTTAGCAGAGCAATGTGTGGGAGTGGGAGCAGAGTAAATTTGCACAGCACATGCACATGATGCCTCTAGCCACAGTCAGAACCATAGAAGATTGTGAGGAATTTCAAAGGGACCCAGCAACTCTGTGTGAATGGGCAACACAGTGGCAGATGAAATTCAGTGTTGACAAATGCAAACAGTGATTTGAGCTAGTCAGCTACATTGCTGAATCCAAAAATTAAACTATTACCATTCAGGAAAAAAACCTGTGGTCAACATTGACAGCTTAACAAAAGCCTGTGATTCAACACACCGCAGCTGGCATCAAAACAGTAATGTTATGGAGCCACATCCTGAGTCCCACACCAAGGATGCAAAAGGAACGGTAAGCGACCCACCAGCTGTGGACTCTCCCTGACAGAATTCGTGGGTACTATAAGGCCAGCATTGGCATCTCTATGTCACCTACCTAGCATAGGGGCATTCCTTGAATAGAAAGGGACATGACAAGCACACACTTTGCTTCAGCAAGCTGGGGCCATTAGTGATTATGCTGGAGCAGCCTTGATGCTGCTTCTACTTATGCTGGGAGCCAAAGGGGTCCCATTTAGAATGGTATGTGCAGAAAGGCAGTAGACAACCACCCAATGCTTTCCCCTTTTCCTCAGGCACTCCAACCACTATTCTGGCCCACCTGAGCATCTGGCTCAAGGTTTATGAAGGAGATGGAAACAGCACTGAAAATAGGTCATATAAACCAATGGTCTGCAACCCAATTTCAAAGGAGAGCTGCAGAAACATGAGTTTAGCGAACAAAGCAGACAAAGGGACCTGGGAAGATTTTTATGTGACCATACTTAGTTTAAACAGTCCCCATATTTTCAGAGATAAGGCAAATAAGAGATATGTCAAAGAATAAGTGGAATGGAAAAAGTAAAATCAGAGACACGCCTAATGAAAGAGCAAAGCAGCATTTGATAAAATGGAAAGGCAATACTCACATCACAGACATTAACCTGTGGAACTCTATGTCACTCGATAGTGAGGTTGAATGCTTAGCAGGATGCATGAAGAGTTAGACATTTATATAGATAATAAATACATGCCGTTCACAAAGCGTTCCACAAAGCGTGGAAAGCGAAGGGCTTGATGAGGCACAAAAGACATCAAGGCCATCCACTGCAACCAAAGAAGTTACCAGTCGTGACATTTTTTCATACCATCGGTGTTTGGCTTCTAAGGTCGAGAGAGTGGGATTGCTCCTGTGCAATGGCTCTACTACTTAAAAAGCTTTCACGCACAGATCCTGTGCAAATCAATCATCATACCACCCAAGTCCTGTGGCGATGGGGGAGGGGCAAAGCAACAGGTGGAGGTTACCACTGGGAGTCATAGTCCCAATCCTGCACGCAGGCGGCCTGTGGATAGGTGGTCATCCAGCTCTATACTTGGGGCAGCAGAGTTGCCCGGCAGCAACCCAGGCAGCTGAGCAGCCTTCTTTAGTACAGCTCTGCTCACCCTAGTAAGGCAGGGGCCTAGAAAAGGTGGCCTAAAAATTGCCTGCCCTACAACAGCTAGCCAGCAAGCCGCGGCTGGCAGTTTAACCTAATCTGCGGCCAAAACCAAAAGAAAAATGCGGGAGGGGTGGGGGGACGAAGACTTACCATTGGTGTATGGAATGTTAGTACCCTCATGGATCTAGAAGCTGTGACAAGACCTGAGAGAAGTACAGCTCTCATTGCTCGAGAACTAGCCCGCTACAACACTGATATAGCGGCAGTAAGCGAAACAAGATTGCCTGGGGAAGGTTTCTTGAGCGAACCAGGAAGTGGTTACACCTTCTTCTCGAAGGGTAAGACTGAGACAAAGGACAGAGGACAGAATACATGGAGTTGGTCTGGCAATAAAAACTCTGATGCATCAACTCCCAGACCTTCCAGTGGGTATCAATGAAAGATTGCTGAAACTACGCTTCCCACTAAATGCCAAATATCATGCCACCACCATTAGTGCATATGCACCCACTCTAACATGCTCGGACAACTCAAAGGAACAATTCTATGAAGATCGACCGACTGATCAAGGCCACACCTGTAACAGAAACTACTCCTACTTGGAGATTTCGACGCTCAAGTCGGGGCTGACAACGAGAACTGGAAAGGAGTAACCGTGCCACATGGTGTAGGCAAAATGAACAGCAATGGACTACTCCTTGAGCCTTTGTTCTGAAAATGACCTGACCATTACCAACACTCTCTTCTGACAAGCGGATAAATACAAAACAACATGGATGCACCCTAGGTCCAAACAGTGGCATCTGATAGATTATGCCATTGTCAGAAGGTGAGACATAATGATCACTAGAGTAATGCAAGGCGCAGAGTGCTGGACAGACCACAGATTAGTCAGTACATCTCTCCAACTTTACATTGCTCCCTCTTGGCACAAACACCCTAAGCATTTGCGACCTGCTTTCAACATAGCCAAACTGAAGAATGCTCAATGTTTCAACAACTTTCAGGAGAGTCATGATGACAAACTGACATCCCACGGACAACTGATTGATACTGCAACCGAAAAGTGGGACCAGTTCAAGCAGATGGTGACTGACACAGCAGTAACATCTCTTGGACCAAAGAAAAGAACACATCAGGATTGGTTGATGAGAACCAAGAAGAAATATGTTCAGCTCTGGAAGTAAAGAGAAAAGCCTTTATCAAATGGCAGAATGATCCCTCCTCAGTCTCCAAATGGGACCACTTCAAGTACCTTCAGAGCAAAACAGAGAAAGATCTCCGTCAGATGCAAGACAACTGGTGGGAGAGCAAAGCCAAAGAAATCGAGCACTATGCTGAGACCCACAACTCAAAGATGTTTCAGTGCTATTAAAACTGTCTATGGACCTTCCAAACTAAGGACCACCCCACTGCTCTCAGACAACACAACGCTGATTAAAGATAAAGAAGGCATCAACAAAAGATGGCGAGAACTCTTTAGCAACCTTCTCAATAGACCATCAACTGTGAATAATAATGTCCACAATGAAATTCCACAACAGTCTGCTCTGACAGATCTTGACACTCTGCCCACTATAGATGAGATTAAGAAAGCTGTTAGCCAGATTAGTTCAGGAAAAGCTCCTGGAAAAGATGGGATACCAGCAGAGATATACAAAGCAGCAGGTCCAGCAGCAATGTTACACAGCGTGATCATCAGCATCTGGGAGGATGAAAACATACCACAGGACCTCCGCGACACTACTATTGTCTCTCTTTTCAAGAACAAAGGCAACAACGCAGAATGTGGAAATTACAGAGGCATTCATTTTCCCTCCAATGGAGAGGGCGGCTAATCATCGCTCGCATCATCTTGAACCGCCTAATAGCCAGTATTTCCGAGGCAAATCTACCTGAAAGTCAATGTGGTTTTTGACCTGGCTGGAGCACAGCTGAAATGCTGTTTGCTGTCAGACAAATACAAGAGAAGTGCATTGAACAGAACATGCACCTGCATGATGTCTTCATAGATCTGACAAAGGCATTTGATACCGTCAACAGGGAAGCCCTTTGGACTATTCTAACATGACTTGGGGCTGCCCAAGAAAATTTGTCCAGATTATATGCCTTTTTCATGACAGGCGAAGTATTGTCTGATGGAGCCACATCTGCCCCCTTCAACATCACCAACGGCATGAAACAAGGATGTGTTCTCGCTCCTGTCTTATTTAACCTGTTCTTTGCATGCGTCCTCAACCATGCAATATAAGATCTGGATCGAGGTATATATTTGAAATACTGGCACGATGGTTCACTTTTTGACCTCCATCACCTGAATGCAAAGACTAAGACAGTGCAGAAACTCCTTCTTGAGGCACTCTTTGCCAATGACTGTGCCCTCATGGCTCACACTGAAAATGATCTTCAGCACATTGTCAATAAGTTTGCCGAGGCCTTGCAACTCATTGGACTAACTACCAGCCTCAGAAAAAGACGGAAGTTCTCCATCAACCTGAACCTGGACCAAATGCTTCTGTCCCAAGTATCTCCACTGATGGCACTCAGCTTAAAGTAGTGGAGAACTTTAAATACCTGGGTAGTGTCATATCCAGTGATGGACCACTGGATAATGAGATCAATGCACGAATATCCAAAGCAAGCCAGGCACTTGGCTATCTGTGTGTCAAAGTTTTAAACCACCACAACATCCGGATGTCAACAAAACTGCTTGTGTACAGAGCTGCTGTTCTTTCATCTCTTTTGTACGGGTGTGAAACACGGACATTATATAGGCGTCACATCAAGCAGCTCAAAGCGTTGCCTCCACAACATCATGAAGATCTGCTGGCAAGACAAAGTGCCCAATTTTGAGGTCCTCGAGAGAGCCCAGATGACAAGCATCGAAATGATGATCATGAAGTCACAGCTATGTTGGACCAGTCATGTCAGCCGCATGGATGACAACAGAATACCCCACCAGCTTCTCTATGGTGAGCTCTCCCAGGGCATCCAGCATATAGGTTGTCCACGAAAATGTTACAAGGACACCATCAAAGCCAATCTGAAGTATAGCAGTATCAAACCCAGGGACCTTGAGGACGCTGCCAGCAACAGAACACAGTGGCGTGCAACAGTCAGGAATACCTGCATCACTTTTGAGGAAGACCACTGCCGGCGTCTACAAGAGGTACGCGAACGACGTCACAGAGCACCAGCAGCGCACAACCCACGGACTGAACTTCCCATGCACCATCTGCAGCCAAATGTGCACCTCTAGAATTGGCTTGTATAGCCATCAGAGGGCACACCATGAGACCAACAATAGATTTGCTCAGATTTGTCATCATCGGATCGATGGGCTACCAAGAAATACATGCAGTTATGTTTGACAGGGTATAAGTGCTTAGAAAGGGCATCCACACTCTTGCTGCAGGACATAATCTAACTTTTAACTAACTCAGAGGGGTGCCCAGTTGTCCATAATAGACCTTCTTGCATTTTCCTTTGAAGTACTTGGTTCTGGCCCCTGTCAGAGCCAGAACTGAATGAGATGAGTACATGGTCTGATCTGACATGGCAATTTCTACCTTCCTAAATCAAATATTCACAAAAGAGAAAAATGAAAATTGCTATTTAGATAAAAGCATTGTATGTGCACAGACAGCACCACAGAAATCCAGGAATCATGCCCCTCTATGATGTGGCTGTACCACAAATAAGTAGACACTAACATGTCTTCCAATTTTAATACAAGCCAGCCTGAGCCAATGGAATTGAATTGTTTTACTCTGGTGAGGCACCTTGGCTGTTCTCTGGGAGCCACTAGGAACTGAAGAAAAACTCTCAGACTGTGACCCTACTGCAGAGCTGAGCTCATAGCTATACCCAACAACTCTCAGGACCAAATACTGCTCCTTCATTCACAAGCTTAGAAGGTCCTAAACAGGACATCCTCCCACACGAACTCCTCACACAGGAAGGGTTTGGTGGGGGGCATGCTACAATTCAGCGGCCAATACCGCCATTTTATGCAGCTCCATCAACCTAATCCCACTATGCAGGAAGCTCAGAGAGCCCCAGAGTCTAAAGCTTTGTTTACACTACACAGCTTTTAGCGACGCGGCCATGTCACTAAAAGTCGGGCAGCGTGGCCACTGTGTGTCAGCATTTTTGCCAACAAAAAGACTTCCACCCCCAACAAGCAGTGTTTGCGTTGTTAGCAGGAGCACTCTGTCGACAACACTGATACTCGCTGTGGCAAAACTTGTGTCTTTGGGGTTCCGGGGGAGGATTAGTACCTCTGAATGACAAAACTTTTGTCGTTCAATTGCCAGTGTAGACAGCCTAAGAATGCACTTCCCCATTTATTTCAGTGGGCTGCTACCTACCTCAGCATTAGCGAGTTTGTTGGCATGATCATGCCAACACACACCAAACTGATCACCACTCTCCCCCTACCCTACCTGATCTCTGGAGCCAAAGTAAGGGTTAGGAATGTGGTCTTTTACTCAAGGCTAGTAAAAAGGCCTTTCTAAGAACAGAGCAGCTTTCACTGCAGCCCTTCCAGATTCAGGCAAGATGCTGAAGTGAATTATTCCTTTATTCAATTGATGACTCCCCTCTGTCACAAACCCACAAGACCTTACAACAACAGGAACTGCTCACAGGAAACCCAGCGAGCAGCTTCTTCACTGTTCTCCACAAACACAATGTCCCTGCCGTAACACAGCAGCTCACTCCCCTCTCTTGCAGCTATCTTCCCACACTCAGTGCTGCAACAGTGAAGTTTTGCTAGCAGCAATGGCACTCTTATACACAGTTTTCCCTCTGCTATAAAAGGTCAAACAAGTCCAGGGAAAATGAGGGAAAAGTGCCTGCTCTGCATGAAGGCTGACCACAAGAAACGCCTACAAGCCTAGCACTGATGTTCTACTGACAAAAAGCTTTTATTTATAGGTGCATTTTTTAAATTTCTCCAGTCCAAATGAAACCCCAAATGTTTTGCCATCTCTCCCTTTCAGCACTGATTCTATAGGCAGAATGTTTATGGGAGGTGCACTATGACAGTTTGGGACACCCTGTTCTATAAGAATCCAGATGCATGTTCCAAAAGGAGATATTTGGAAGGGGATCCAATTCCCAGAAAATGGTTATAGCTGCCCTTCCCCTCTCTCCTTGTTTCACATTATAAATCCAGTCTGTTTACTTTGTAGTAATTTACAGAATAAGGGGGAAAATGCCTGTAGCAGTAGCAAAATACATGTCATGGCCCATCTCAGAGCTTTGTAAAATGTGCAAATTCCCTAATGCCTGAAGGTTGAGTAACTAGAAACCTAATCAGCATATTCCAGTTATATTTGAATCAGGATATATTGGGGGTGGGGGACCAAGACAACAAAAGGAGACTCAAAAGAAGGAAAAAGTAGTAGTTCTGGTGTCAGTGAATGGATCAGAGAGTCTCCAAAACATGCAATTCAAAAATCCCACCAAAGCCCCAGTACAGTCTGTGGGAAAGTGGTCCTCAAATTCCAGGCCAAGACCACCTATTTAGTCAACATTACTGAAGCAGCAGACAAGAAATTTTACGACAGCATCATCTGAGTTCAACAATTTTTTTTAACTGAATTAAACATGAAAATGAATAGCAGTCAGTGCAGCCTCCCTTCCCTTGTACAGCACAGTTTATGCTGTCACTACAGTTTCAGTTTTCAAGTGCAACAACTTGTTTGTATTGACAACATAACTATAAACTCTACATTGTTTGTATCCAGTTCATATTTTTTAAAGTTCTTCGTAATGGAGAAGGCTAGAAATTTTATTTTTAAATGAAAACGAAAAACCTGGAGCATACTGTAATTCTGATGCAGTCTCCATCCCAGCCTCAATTCTGCAGCTGCAGAACACATTTAGTCAACTGAAGGGCCCCCAATCCCCCAGAAAAGTCACCCCTCCTCCCCACTTTCTTTTCCCCCTTCATGAATATATGAATTAAGTCTGAAGCAATTTCACTGTTTTTCCCCTGCTCTTTGAAGGTGGTGGGGGGAAAAATCAGTACATACGCTGGGCTCTGCATTGAGCAGAGGTAGGGGCTTCCTTAAAGGAAATGGGCTGACTACATCTCCTTCTCCTACACCTTATGTATCCTCAACTTGCTTCACACAAGCCCCAGAAATCCCTACCTGAGGTGCAGGGTCGGGGGGGGGTGGGGGGGCCTGGGAAGAGAGAGAAGAGATTCAGTTAGGAGAGAACAGTGGGTGGAGGGCTGAAAGACCAGATGTTCTTGCTCCCATCTTTATCTCAAACATTTAAATAAAGAAGTTACTTCCATTCACAGCAATTTTTCAGTCTAAGGTAAGGAAACTAACAAGCCTGCAACATTGACAAAACCCTGGCTGGAATGATTTAGTTGATGTTGGTCCTGCTTTGAGCAAGGGGTTGGACTAGGTGACCTCCTGAGGTCTCTTCCAACCCTAATAGTCTATGATTTCAAAGTGCTGGGGCTCAACATTCTGGCACAACTGCTGAAGCCCTTCAAACATCCAGGTATCCCTCTCAGCCTCTGTGGCACATATTTCACCTCTCTAAACATACAAGGGACGTCTTTGTGTCTTTGTTTAAAGTTTAACAAAAAAAAAAAAAAACCTGTCTCACAGGCTGATTACATCAGCAAGAGCCTTCTCGTTTTCTGTATCAATCCTGCCTTACTCAGGCTTTGAAGAGCCTCTGTGTGCTACTGCTCTGCGCTTTGATCTTTCTATTTCATCACCCCAGGGCCAAAGCTGATAATATCAGCTTTGCCTGCACAGTTTTAGGCAATGCAGCAGCACTCATTCCTGCCCAAGTGAATCTTTTCTAAATACACTAAAACGGTACATACACCCCCACGGAAGGAGACTCATGAACACGTGCCATAACATTTAGACAGGCCGCATTTTTCCTTCTGTTAGATTGCAAGCAAGCTGCCACACTTATTCAACTGTTTAAGACACAAAAGGCAACAAGTGCATTGTGCACCAGCACATGGCATCCAATAACCCTGGCACTTCGGGGTTCCCAGTTCACTGTTCTGAACCCACTTAGTCGAGGGCTTTAAAAAAAACAAAAAAACAACTGTTTACTCAGTTGGGTTTTTCAAAATCAGACCTAAGGAACATTTATTTACATGAAGCGATAATGTTTCAGCTACCATAACACCTCCCAAATACCAAATTCAGCAGCACTTCTCAGAATTCCTAAACTCTCGAAAAGTGCACAACAAAATCAAAGGACCATAATGATCACGAGGAGCCAGCCAACTCCCCTTTCCGCCAGAGTTCTAAAACTTGTAGCAGCTTCTTTGACCAAGAGCATGAACAAGTGCCCGTAATTTATGTAATTTAGAGCCCCTTTTAGTATCTCTCCTGCCTACTCTCTCCGTTTCAATACCAAATGATGCATCTACCAGGTGCAGGTTGAAGACGCGTTATTATAATGGGAGCTCAGTGGTGCTGCAATGGAGCCAGATCTCTTTTATGAAGCTCTCTCAAAACTATTGTTACACATGTTCATGTGCACTGAAAAAGTGTTAACCTCTTTGCTTTCCCATTTCACATATTGCTAGGTGATCACTTCATACACAGGAGAGAATTCAACAGAAGGCTTAGAGGAGGAGAAGAGAGGTTATGTTCCCCTCTCTCTCTAACCCCTGGTGTGACTGCCTCCAGAACACACTAGTCTATTCCGGTCACTTCAGCACCTGGAAGTTTGACAACTGGGACCCAGTAGAGCAACAAAGAGGATCAAGAGGCTGGAGGTTCCACTTGTGAGAAAATACTCCAACTAGGTACCTGGAGTTTGGAGCTTTCCCAGTGGCCAATAACCACGTATAAATATTTGAAGGTTGTAAATAAAACAAAAGAAGAGAGAATTAAGGGTTGTTTGAGAGGTGTAAATAATAATAATGCAATTCTGTCAAATGCATCAGATTAAACACTGCCCCCTCCAAGTGCCTGACCAGGTTGGGACTGGATGGAGAGTGATCTAGTAGGAACTTAATCCAAGAAAGACTAAAAGAAATGCTAGAGAGTGGGGAGGAAGTTTCGAGGATATAGTATCGATACACTCAATTTTACCTAAGTGAGGAAAATTGTCCACTATTTGCTGAAGAGGCTCAGATTGCTTTTGGATCTACATTTGCTACTGGACTCTTCAGTGGTCGTGGCAGCCAAGAGTCCCTCTCTAGCACCTTTCCAGGAGGTAGAAACAGAGCTGGGCCTTGCCTCAATCACGCATGTGTGTGACTTCTAGACACAATTAATGAAATGCACAAGGCTGCATGTGAAGACCACTCTGAATTTTCAGCTAGTCCAGTGCAGCTGTTAGTGGCAGGAAGGAGCAACTACACTAGATCCCTATTTCACTTATTCATGTGGAATTCAAGGTGTTTCAACAATACGGCTTTATATAGCTGTTCATAAGCAACATAGTTGTGTATGGCACTATACACCACAGATACTGTTGGGATATCTATTGCTGGGATATCTATTGCACGCATATTTGATTGTGCACCAAAAGAAATAAATGATCACCCGATGGTCCTTTGCCTCAGCTTGACATCTGCCCATCACATAACAGTCATTAGTGCACATGCACCCACAACATCTTCTGGTAAAGCAAAGAAAAAAAAATCCGCAAAGACGTCTACGATGCCATACAGTCAGCTCATCGGCACAATAAATTAATCATCCTAGGCAACTGTAATGCCAGAGTTGGTTTTAATCACAAAGCTTGGCCTAAAAAGTAATTTGTAAACATGGTGTGGGGACAAGAACTCAAACAGCACACTAATCCTCACAAAGTGTATGGAGAATTAGCAAGTCATCATAAACATAGTATTTCAACAAACATACAAAACAATGTGGATAAAATCTCTGCTCTGGTCACTGGCATTTAACTGACATGACCATTGGGAGACCAGAATCAGCAGGTTTCAGGGGGTCCACCAAGCATGACTGGCATTAGACTCACTAGTCCTCAGCGCAAAAAGCCAAAGACCCACCGTACAGAACTGCTCCCTAGGGCCCTGAGCCTGACCATCTGGTGCCAAAGCTGAAGCCTGAGCAACTTAGCTTTGCTGTGCCCCTGTGGTGTTGGGCCCCAGGCAACTGTCCTGCTTGCTACCCCTTAACTCTGGCTCTGACTTTTAGATGCAGAAACAGTTGTGGCACAGCTGGGCCATAGAGTTTTTATAGCATGTTGAGGGGAGGAAAGGGGGCTGTGTCTCAGAAAGAAAAAGGTTGAGAATCCCTATTTTAAGCAAACAGCATTCAATATGTCTAATGAAGTTCTCAGCTCTATGAAGAGCAAGCATCAGGACAAGTTTGACAAAAAAGACGCAAAGATGAAGCAACTTCTGACATCCATGCACGCTCTTTACACAGTATGGATACACGTAAATAGATGAGGGTTTTTTGTTGTTTTTTTTTTATGGCAGCACAGGTCATGTATAAAGCGTAAATCGGCAAGCTAAGCTCAAACACATGAAGGATAGCTGGTGGAAAATGAAAGCTGAGCTGCTTCAATCAGTGGCAGACCAAAAGACTCCTATTGGTTTTTGATGAGCTGAAGACCATTTACACCGGAAATCGAGTAGTATTGCTCCTATATCAAATGCAGATGAGTCACTGCTGCTGACTGATCATGGACAAATTCTGAAAAGATAGACTGTACACTTTAATAAAGGTTCTGAACTGCCTGTTCACCATGTCAGTATCAGCACTTGAAGATCCTGAATAACTTCCTATTCAAGATCAACTCTCAATTCCACCAACGTAACTGACATATGGAAAGCTGTCAAAGAAATGTCAAATGGGAAAGCAGTGGGTCCAGGTGGTATTCCTGCAGAGATCTCCAAAGGTAGGGGCCAGGAGCCAATCAAGAAGCTCACTGGCCTCTACTTATGGTTTTGGGAACAGGATGCTGTGCCACAGGTGCTTAAAAGATGCCAACGTTATTCACCTTTACAAAAGGAAAGGCAACGATGCTTCTTGCAATAACCAGGGAGGCATCACACTCCTTGCCACTGCAGGAAAGATACTCGTCCACACTGTGCTAAGCCAGCTAAGTGATCAGCTTGCAGAAAAGATACTGCCTGGAAGCCAGTGTGTCTTCAATTCTGGGCATAATACTTCTGACTTGATCTTTACACTCTGTCAAATTCAGGAGAAGTGTCATGAGCAGAATCAAGCCCTATGTGTAGTTTTTGTAGATCTAAGTAAGGCCTTTGACTTTAAATTAAGACAGCCTGAGAACAGGCCTCTGAAAGTTCAGCAGTTCCAATAAGTTTATCAAACATTATTAAATCTTTGCAAGCAGGAATATAGGTTCGTGTCCTTCTCAGCTCCATTTGTCATCACCAATGGAGTAAAACAATGTGTGTTCTTGCTCCATTATTTAGCACAGGGGTGACCAACCTGAACCGAAGAAGGAGCCAGAATTTACCAATGGACATTGCCAAAGAGCCACAGTAATACATCAACAGCCCCTCCATCAGCTCTCCCCACTCCTCCCCTCCCCCCACCCACCAGCAGCCCCACTGATCGGCACCTCCCCCTTCCTCCCCACCCCTCCTGATCAGCTGTTTCCTGTTTTGTGGCATACAGGAGGCTCTGGGGAGACAGGCGGCACGAGGGCCCAGCAGGCTCAGGAGAGGGTGCAGGAAGGGGTGGAGTTGGGGCAGGGCCTGTGGCAGAGCCAGGGGTTGAGCAGTGAGCACCCCCTGGCACACTGGAAAGTTGGCACCTGTAGCGCCACCCCCGGAGTTGGTGTCTATACAAGGAGCCACATATTAAACGTCTGAAGTGCCACATGTGGCTCTGGAGCTACAGGTTGGCCACTCCGATTTAGCATCATGTTTGCAGCTGTTCCAATAGATGCATTCAGAGATATCGATTGTGGCATTTATATGAATTGCTATATGGATGGAAGTGTCTTGAATCTGCATCATCATCTGCATGAAAAGACAAAAGTTAACAAAATTATTCACGAATTACTGTTCGCTGATGATGATGCTTTATTTACTCACAATCTCCTGGATAGTCAGTTGCTCACCGACTGCTTTGCATGTGCACCAAAATGTTTTGGCTTAATAATCAGCCTAAAGACAACATAAGTCATGGCCCAGCCTCAGCGACTTCATTAGCATCCATCAAAGATGTACCACTCAAGATTTCTGACTAATTTTGCTACTTGGCGTGTGTCATTTCACAAGACGCAATGATTGACTTTAACACTATGAAATGCATTGCTGGACACACCAGTTTCAGTGTTGTCTCTGGAATGACCATGTTGTCAGACTTCAAATAAAAACTGATGTTTTCTGAGCCATTGTCATCACCACTTCCCTCTGGGACTGCATGGCCCTCTACATGCACTTATCAATGACATGTAAAATGTTTGGATCAATTCCACCTGCAATGGCTATGGTGGATAACGGGAATTAAAAGGCAAGATTTGGTTCCAAACAGCTAGATCCTTGAGTGCTGCAACATTACAGACACTGAACCTTTTATTGTCAAAGCGCAGCTGAGATGGTATAGTCATGTGGCCTGTACACCTGACAGTAGAACACTGAACCCCATCTTTTATGGAGAATTGCTGACAAACTCGTTTTAGGGGCAAGACCAAGAAAACGTTAAGACGACTTTGGAGGCCAACCTTAAAGCTTGAATTTTTGACCTAAAACACTTGGGCGCTCAAACTCTGACATGATCTCATGGTGGCAGCTCTGCCACCTCAGACGGAAAGATTGAGAACTCAGATTCCTGCAATAATGGACAGACATATATGAGGCATAAAGCTAAAAGCAATATACATACATCTACCATTGTCTTTACCTGTAGCACTTGCAGACAGGGCTGCAGGTCCAAAAATTGGTCTGCGGTCTCATCTCAGGACACAAAATAAGTGACTGTAGCTCATCCATCAAACTCGACAGGAGACACCCAAAAGTTGTGATCTACCAATCTCATTGCGGAGAAACTAAAGGGATTCTTTGCTTCAGTCTTCACGGCTGAGGATGTTAGGGAGATTGCCAAACCTGAGCCCGGCTTTTATAGGTGACAAATCTGAGGAACTGTCACAGATTGAAGTGTCACTAGAGGAGGTTTTGGAATTAATTGATAAACTCAACATTAACAAGTCACCGGGAGCAGATGGCATTCACCCAAGAGTTCTGAAAGAACTCAAATGTGAAGGTGCGGAACTATTAACTAAGGTTTGTAACCTGTCCTTTAAATCGGCTTCAGTACCCAATGACTGGAAGTTAGCTAATGTAATGTCAATATTTAAAAAGGGCTCTAGAAGTGATCCTGGCTGTTACAGACCGGTAAGTCTAACGTCGGTACCGGGCAAATTAGTCGAAACAATAGTTAAGAATAAAATTGTCAGACACATAGAAAAACGAACTGTTCAGCAATAGTCAACATGGTTTCTGTAAAGGGAAGTCGTGTCTTACTAATCTATTAGAGTTTTTTGAAGGGGTCAAACATGTGGACAAGGGGGATCCAGTGGACAGAGTATACTTAGATTTCCAGAAAGCCTTTGACAGGGTCCCTCACCAAAGGCTCTGACGTAAATTAAGCTGTCATGGGATAAAAGGGAACGTCCTTTCGTGAATTGAGAACTGGTTAAAAGACAGGGAACAAAGGGTAGGAATAAATGGTAAATTCTCAGAATGGAGAGGGGTAACTAGTGGTGTTCCCCAAGGGTCAGTCCTAGGACCAATCCTATTCAATTTATTCACAGATGATCTGGAGAAAGGAGTAAACAGTGAGGTGGCAAAGTCTGCAGATAATACTAAACTGCTCAAGATAGTTAAGACCAAAGCAGACTGTGAAGAACTTCAAAAAGATCTCAGAAAACTAAGTGATTGGGCAACAAAATGGCAAATGAAATTTAATGTGGATAAATGTAAAGTAATGCACATTCAAAAAAAATAACTCCTACTATACATACAATATGATGGGGGCTAATTTAGCTACAACGAGTCAGGAAAATGATCTTGGCGTCATCGTGGATAGTTTTCTGAAGATGTCCACGCAGCGCACAGAGGCGGTTAAAAAAACAAACAGGATGTTAGGAATCATTAAAAGGGGATAGAGAGTAAGACTGAGAATATATTATTGCCCTTATATAAATCCATGGTACGCCCACATCTCGAATACTGTGTACAGATGTGGTCTCTTCACATCGAAAAAGATATTCTAGCACTAGAAAAGGTTCAGAAAAGGGCAACTAAAATGATCAGGGGTTTGGAGAGGGTCCCATATGAAGAAAGATTAGAGGCTAGGCCTCTTCAGCTTGGAAAAGAGGAGACTAAGGGGGGATATGATAGAGGTATATAAAATCATGAGTGATGTAGAGAAAGTGGATAAGGAAAAGTTATTTACTTATTCCCATAATACAAGAACTAGGGGTCACCAAATGAAATTAACAGGTAGCAGGTTTAAAACAAATAAAAGGAAGTTCTTCACACAGCACACAGTCAACTTGTGGAACTCCTTACCTGAGGAGGTTGTGAAGGCTGGGACTATAACAATGTTTAAAAGGGAACTGGATAAATTCATGGTGGCTAAGTCCATAAATGGCTATTAGCCAGGAAGGGTAAAGAATGGTGTCCCTAGCCTCTGTTCATCAGAGGATGGAGACGGATGGCAGGAGAGAGATCACTTGATCATTGCCTGTTAGCTTCACTCCCTCTGGGGCACCTGGCATTGGCCACCGTTAGTAGACAGATACTGGGCTAGATGGACCTTCGGTCTGACCCAGTATGGCTGTTCTTATGTTTTATGTTGTGCATAGCACTGTATACCACACATGGAAAGACTCCCTGCACTCAACAGCACATCTAAGTTAGTTCCCTTGAGCGGTGGCCCTCAAACCTGGGGGGAGGGATAGCTCAGTGGTTTGAGTATTGGCCTGCTAAACCCAAGGTCATGAGTTCAATCCTTGAGGGGGCTACTTAGGGAACTGGGGCAAAATCAGTACCTGGTCCTGCTAGTGAAGGCAGGGGGCTGGACTCTGACTTTTCAGGGTCCCTTCCAGTTCTGAGATAGGTATATCTTTTACCTCACTCCCTCCTCATCCCTGTCCACCCCGAGCCAGGGTGGGGGGTGGCGGAGGAAAACATGGGAGCTGGGGGCCAGGAGCGGAGTTGGGTAGTGCTCTATCCCCATCCCCAGTGGGGGAATGCCCCACAGTTTTGAGGCCTCTGCCCTAGAACAAAATCAAAGCTGTCCCATTCAAAGCCCCAGGTTTAAACAGCTAGAGTGCTGGTGGCAGAGCAGTGTTACTGAAGGAACATCTACTTTGGAAGTCACTTGACGCTGGTCTGAACATGGCTGACTCCAGGGCATGCAATTTCCTCAGCTTCTCCAGGTTCTATCAATCTTGTTTTAAAGCTTTGAAAATGTATGTTGCTCATTAGGAGTGGGCTTGCAACCTGGGATGACTCCTTCTTGCCACAGCTCACTGTGGAGAAATCTTACCTGTTCTAGACATAGAAAGATGAAGCATACATCCTTCACCAGCACACAGATCAGATCCAGTCAAATTTATCCTTAGAACTGATGGCCCTAAATTTGGCGCACTCTTTATGCCACCCCATCCACCCACCCGCCGTTAGCATTTGGAGAAGTCTATGAAAGCCTCCCCAAAACACAGATACCTTTTCCTTTACAAATACCATAGTGCTGTTTACACACACACACACACACACACACACACACACAACCAGTAACTCCATACCAGCTGCTCAACACTTACTCTTCAAGAGAGTTATTCACTTTTGGGGAAATCCTTTACAATTTAAATAGGAGTGAGGCCTACATAATTCTATAAAAAAAAAAATCTTTAAAATACAGCGAGTGAAATACTATAGAATGTTTACATCAGCCTACAGCATTCTACAAGTATTTCTCCATCACACTCTATACCATTATTTAAAATACCTACAGAAATACTGTAATCCACTTTTGAGGTTTATAGGTCTTTTTCATGAGGGTTATGAATAGTGAAGATTAGACTCAATATGTCCATTAAGTATTATAAGCGGCAGGCTGTTTGTATTTCTATTAGGGCTCTATGCATTAATCTCTTCACAGATTTCCTACTAAGCCAGCAGTCTTCCAAGCTATAGATAGGGAGCACAGAGGAGTGCATGTGTTCTAACACTGCAGTGTGGTGGGGGGAAGGAAGGACAGAAAGCTCCCACTTTTTTTGTTATTAATCTGTATTGTATTAATGCCTACAAGCCCAACTCCGTTTTGCTAGGCCCTGTACTTGCACGTAACCAGTCCTAGCTCCTGTTTACACTCCACATAAGTTCACTCCAGTGTTGAACTCTGGAGGGCAGGCAGTTCACCTTTATCACAGGTTTCAGCAGGGTTGCCAATTTCTCCCTATCAGCCAGCACAATACTGGATCCTTCCCTGGAGCTGAGATGAGACTGCTTTCTCTCAGCTATCCCTTCCTCCCCGGTACTACTCAAGACCCCATGAGGTAACACACAGGATGCAACTTCCATCCCATTTTACTGCCTGCAATGAGCTCCCTAGAGTTAAGCCAAGAAAACATACTAGAAATCCCCTCTAAGAGGGCCACATCTTCCTCCCATTTAATATACTGGGACAGGGACAGGTCCTCTCCTATGAAAAAGTTTGAAATTTTCCTTCCCACAATTCCTCCTCCTGTGGTCCATGGGTTACACCTAATCACTACCCCAAGGTTCAGTGGGATTGGGCAGACAAGATGGGCTTTTGATGGGTAATTTGCTTTTCAAGGACTGGCCCCACAGAGCTATTTTCAGAATTCTAAACTCCTTCCCCATTTAGGTCATTTTATTCAGCCCTGTCTCTTCTGCACGAAAGTGGAGAGGGGTTGCTGCCAAGAGTCTGCAGATCAGGTAATGATTTTTAAGCAGAGTGAATGTTTTGTGTACTGCACCCAGGTATCTTTTTGGGCACTTATTTACTTAAACACTGGGACCAACCCCAAACCAAGAATTGGCCAGAAATTAATCATTTTAAGAGTCTTGAAACAAAAAGACCCCAAGCCAAAAAAACGAGAGGCAATAGCAGACCCTGGTCCCACAATGCCACCTCACAGCGTGATTGCAGGCAGCAGGCTGACTGCTAGGCAGGCCCACTGGAAACAGCTTCACTGCAGCCTGACTCCATGTTTTACCCTCAGCCGCTCTTTCCCACCCTTCAAAGGAGAAGTATTTTTGTACAGCCCAGCAAGGAGTGTAAACTGGCCAGCTGCTTCCAAAGCAAGATCAGTTAACCCTTGAGCAACCAGCACACTCCCCCTACAACAGGGGAGATGGCAAAGAAAGGAGAAACAGGAGACAGCAGGAACCTATTGTGCCATGCTGGCTGCTGCAGGAGATCTGGAACAGTCTTCCCCCTTGCCCCGCCCCTTTTTTTTTGGTAGAATTCCTACTAAAAACAAAAACAAAAACCCTACACAATTTAGGAAGGACACTTTAGGCAGTGCATCAGAATTTCATTTAAAATGACTAAGGCCTGGTCTACACTAGGGGGGAAATCTAAGTTATGCAACTTCAGCTACATGAATATCATAGCTGAAGTTGACGTACTTAGATCGACTTACCGTGGTGAGTCGACTGTTGCCGCTCCCTCGTCGACTCCACTTGCGCCTCTCACAGCGGTGGAGTACGGGCATCAACAGGAGAGCGCTCGGGAGTCAATTTATCGCGTTTAGACTAGATGCGATAAATTGACCCTCGCTGGATCGATAGCTGCCCACCAATTCAGCAGGTAGCATAGACGTACCTTCAGAGACAAATCCTCAGTTCCTCCAGTAATGCAAACAGTCGACTATAAATATTCTCCCTGTCTGGAGGTTCAAAAGGATCCTAGCAATTCAGCACTTCAGTGGAAACTCCAGCTAACAGAATACCTCTCTGTCTCCCACTCCCCCAGCTTTGCTCTCATACACACGTAGTTGCAGGACAGCCGGCTTCAGCACAAAAAGCAATTCAAATAATTCCAGTTTCACTATGTCACTACAGTGAAGTGTTAAACTTCTCTGCATGTCTTCACTGTCTAACTTCCTGGTTGTCTCAGGGTATGAGCACATCGCAATCTTGCACACAATTTTGTTCTTTCCAGAATAGGACAGCAACCATTCCAGACGGACCACCCCTGCAGACAAGTTCTGTCCTTGTGCCAACAGGCAGGGGCTTCACCCATCATAAAAGGCTACCTCTACTGAGATCCTTCAAACATACAGATCGTTCAAAGCATCCTTGCACCAACATCCCCATCCCTACCGCCGAGAGAGGAAGAAGCAATGGAAGGCAAAATATCTCCCACTTGCCAGCTTTGTCCCCCCTCACCCTTCCTACTCTATCTGGGGTTCTGATTTTCCCCAAGATTTACAAATACTTCTGGAGCTTGTCGGCTCTGCATTCTTTGGCCAGGTCCCTTGGTTTTATTACTGGGAAGTTCTGTCGGGGACTCGTCAAAGTGAATGCTGCAGAGGTTTCGTGTCTCTACCCCATATGGAGCAGGTGGGAGGTGTGTTCGCCATGCCTACAGAGTTTCTGGCACACCCTCCAAAGAGAAGGCTATGGAGGTTGGCATGACTGGCATTCCTGTTAGCTCCCATTCTGTTTTAGGCTGAGACTGTAGAGATGGCTGTATATAAACAAACAATTCTGGGAGAGAGAGAACTGGGCTACTTTTTACAGCAGCATAAGTAACTGAGCTTTCCTCAATATAAAGGAGCCCTAGAGCGATCCAGTTCCTTCTTCCCATTCACGCATGCTGGAGTGGTGTTCTCAGACAGACAAACTGTATTCTCAGAGAGTGGACACTATTCCTGTGGGGTTAGAAACACACTCAGGAAGCGGTGGGGTCCTTTAGCATGAATTATGCTAAACAGCCATCCCATGAAAAGCATGCCAGAGAAGCCCTGGAGAGTGCTGCACCTAGTGACATTTACTGAAACCAAAAAACTATTTCCTTGTAAATACAGTGGGGTCCTTCAGCCGAGGGCCTAGCATATGAAAGTTTAGTCAGGGTCCAAAAAGCAGAGACTATTCTCCATGACAGTCCAAAGAGTTTCAGAAGGCTAAATTCCTGAGAAGAAGTGTGTGAATCCAAAATAGCAAAGCTGAGCTTAACTAACTGCAAGGTCTGAACTCCTCGGAACCGTTATATAGCACATACAAAGCCCTACGGCAGATGGCTCTAGACTGCTAACAGGCACTCAGATGCAACATTCAATGAAACAAAAAGGTAACTACGTGAGCCCAGCCCAACCCTCTGATCCTAGCACAGCAGCCATGGTTGTAACCAAACTCATCGCCTTTCAGAGGGCCCTTAATACATTAGCCAGCACTCATGGTGGCTTTATCCTTTTAGAGAATTTACACACATGTAAAGTTGTGTACAGACTGGGAAATTTTAGCTCAGGGCTGGAGAAAGAGGCAGGGTCAAATATGAAGTATGAAGCTGCATGAGGCAAGAGGTTTCAATTGCCTTTTACCAAAACAGTCTGTTTGGGGGAAAAGAAAAACACTACAAACAAAACAGTCACATGAACTTGCCTAGCAACTTCTGGCACCCACATCTATGGACCAGCCAGAGCTCAAGTTATTTGTGTGGTTCAAGCTCAACCTCAGTCAACTGGATTGTATTTAAATAAAGGGGAGGGGCGGGAAGGAGGGAGAGAAGAAGTGCAGTTTGACTGAAGTGAGATCATAAGCCATTTAATGTACAACCAATGAACACAGGTCTGGAGTAGAAAGCCACTTACTGGGGAAAGGGATACCACTAGCAGAAGCCCATGGAGGAGAGGACTCATGGCACCACTCCATAAAAACTACAGCATTGCTAAAGAGCTATTTTAAATTATGTACCAGTATAAAATACCTGACACAGCCATTGATCTCAGAGCTGCTAGTATTGCTACTTTGGGAAACAGAAGGGTAGGGAAGAAAGCTGTTTGACACATTCTGCTAATTAAGCCTGAGGAACTGTTTTCAGCCAAGGTAGCCTGCCCTCACTAGCCTCACCTGCATATGCAGCTTTAGGAAAGCAGCCCCATTCCTGAAGAGATACAGGTCAATGACAACTTACTACCCCAGGCCAAAATCAAGCCTTTCACCCTTGAACATGCTTCTTCCCTGGCAACGAAGATAATGAGCTGCCACTTGCTATTTTAGCCAGGGAGCACCTCATAGCTAGGCTTGGAAAGAGGAAATTTTTATCACTAAATGTCAGAAAAATGTCTATTTTCATTATAAATACACAACCTGAGGAAAATGCATCTCCACCAAGAATAATCAAAATGTACAGATAAGTAAAGAAAGAAAAATTCTGCTTGAGAACTTGCAGCTTCACTTAAGGATGTTTGTGTTGTATATTTTGACATTGGGGGGAAAAAAACAAACCCAAATTCTCTACATCCACAGTTATGAAGCTTTAACTTTATCTCAGCATCTAGTGGTATTTGATAATTGCTGTCTGACCTCCCCCATATAGTCTACCGCAACTGTGAAAACTGATAAAAATAAAAAAAATGCTTAATATCCAATATCTGCAAAAATTATAAAAATAATTTAAAATAATTCTTCTAAGTCTAACAGCTGAACATCTAGTTTCCTGTGGCTCTGAGTTACAGGAAGGATGACGATGACTAGTGGTAGGGGGAAAGAATTTAGAATTAAACCCTTAATGTCAATGAGATACATCAGAGACAGCTGCACACACAAAAGCAGTTCAGGCACTGGCTGCAGGAAGACCAATATATGAAAATTCTTTTTATATATGTATAAAATAAATTTAGTATGAATTTAAAACTGATGTAAATTTAGTAGCACACACAAGGATGATTAAAAATAGCAAAATGTTTAGAAATCAACATATTCCAGTCTACTCATGTCAGTCAATAGATGCATGTCTGATGCTGAGGCACTTTGCTACATACATCATTACTTACTGCACACACACACTCAGTGGTGTTTTATTGCTTATGCTTTCACACATGTACACTCATGGGACTTCCCCACCAGCCAAATATCAACTTGTGCTAACAAAATTTTGGGGACCTGAACACCAGCTGGCTAGAGGCAAAAACGTTATTTCCTCCAGCTACACTGGACTATGAAATGTGAGGTCACATGTAATGAGTAGGAGCGGCAGCATTTGAGACATTGGAACTAGAATCCTTTGTTGTTCTCACATCTAGACCCTGTATGCGCAGAATCACTGTCCATTATCAACAAGAATAAAACGGTTGCCTACCTTTCCATAACTGTTGTTCTTGAATGTGTTGCACATGCACACACCTACGGGGGAATTGACATGCCCCAGGCATGGCTGTCAGCACTACCAATCAGGGCGGCATGAGCACCTTTGGTGCCTCATGGCACTGCATGCAGATATGAAGGGATGCACTGACCTGACCCTCCCTTAGGTCCTTCTTGCTGGAAAGACTCCAGAGAGGGAAAGGAGGGCTGGTCACGTAATGGACACGTGCAACATCTCAAAGAACAGTTACAGAAAGGTAGGTAACCTGTTTTTCTTCAAGCAACTGCACATGTCCATTCCACTGTAGGTAATTAACAAGCAGTTTGAACTGGAGGCAGCTCAGAGCCTATTTAAACAGGGATTGTAGGATGACCCATTCAAACCTTGCATCACCTCTAGATTGATGAGAGGTGACCCAGTGAGAGTTAAACATGTGGACCAAGAGCCAGGTTGCCTCTCTATAAACGTCCAGTATAGATACACAAGCCTGAAAGGCCACGGAAGTAGTCTGTGACCTAGTTGAGTGAGATACTGCACCTCCAAGTAAAGGGGTATCAGCCAATTGGTACAGAAATGAATACAGAGAGAAATCCAATAAAAGTTTCTCTAGGTGTCCGTTTACTCTGTCTGAAAATGCAAACAAAAGAGCGGAGATGAGGACCTGAAAGGCCTAATCCAATCCAGGTAAAAAGCCCAAACTCTAACATCTAGAGTATGGAGCTTTTCTTCCCCTTTACTTGAATAAGGCTTTGGAAAGAAAGTTGTGAATAAATTAAATTGATTAAAGTGAAAATCACAAACCATTTTAGATTGGAATTTTGGGCAAGGCCGAAACAAAAACCTTCTCCCTCCCTCAGAGATGCTCTGATACTAAAGGTCACAACTCCCCTGCTCTCCCAGTTGAGGTTATAGCAACCAAGAAACTGACCTACACAGACAAGTGTAACAGAACAAGTCGGTAGCAGCTCATGGAGGGGAGGGGGCACGCGTCAACTTCACTGTGGACATAACTGAGCAAACCCTTTAGAATCAGATGGGCATAGGGTCTGAAAAAGTGGATCATTTATCCACAGGACGGTGGAAAGCCGAGACAGCCACCAAACAGACTCTGATGGAACTAAGTGCTAACCCTTGCTGTTTCAGAAACAAAAAAGATAGTCCAAGGTATGGCAAAAGTCACAGCTTGAGCTGGGGGTAGACAGCTCTTTGTATGGACCTAAAACACTGAATCTCTACCTCTTAGCCAGGTAAGTAGACCTCATTGAAGGATTCATACTATTTAGCAGAATTTCTACACCCTATTAGAGCAAACCCATTCCAAGGTTGTCAGCCATGAAGCATCCATGTTCTCAGGTGGAGGGCCTGAAGGTTGGGATGAAGGAGGCAACCAAGGTCCTGAGAGATCACATCCACATCTCTTGAGAGTGGCAGTGGAGGTCTGACCAATAGGGTTAGTAGAATTGAAAACCAATGTTGACATGGCCACACTAGGATGTGAATAAGGTGAGCAAAATCTAGCTTGACTTAGGTTAAGAC